>NC_091987.1:997356-1115696 GCF_044704955.1 Pristiophorus japonicus
GGGGGAGGGCGGGGGGAGGCGTGGGTTGGGGGGCACTCAATGATCGAATGGCCGGAGGAGAGAGCAGGGGTGCCTCCTTCCAGCCTCTCCCCCACACCCCGTCCCCCACCCCACATCCCCCCCCACACACACACCCCCTCCCACCCCCCCCCCACACACCCGTCCCCCACCCCACATCCCCCCCCACACACACACCCCCTCCCACCCCCCCCCCACACACCCGTCCCCCACCCCACATCCCCCCCCACACACACACCCCCTCCCACCCCCCCCCCACACACCCGTCCCCCACCCCACATCCCCCCCCACACACACACCCCCTCCCACCCCCCCCCCACACACCCGTCCCCCACCCCACATCCCCCCCCCCCACACACCCGTCCCCCACCCCACATCCCCCCCCACACACACACCCCCTCCCACCCCCCCCCCACACACCCGTCCCCCACCCCACATCCCCCCCCCACACACACACCCCCTCCCACCCCCCCCCCACACACCCGTCCCCCACCCCACATCCCCCCCCGCACATACACACCCTCCCACCCCCCCCCACACATACACACCCTCCCATCCCCCCACACACAGCCCCCCCCCACACACACCCCCCCGCACCCCTCACTGTCAGATACAGATACAGAGAGAGACACTGACAGAGACACCTTCCCTTCACGTAAAGGTAGGACTTCTATTTTTTATTGATTGATTACTTATTACTTTGGTCTTGGTGCTTTATCTGCAGGGTTCCTTCTATTTTTTATTAATTAATTGCTTATTACTTTTTGTGCTTTGTTTAGTGCTTAGTGCTTTAAATGTACTTTGCTTCTTTAATGTTGTTGTGAAGGTGTTTATGGAAAACCCTCTAACTTCCCTTACCCCCCCCGCTGTTGTGATGTTTCCCACCCCCTGTCTCTGGCTGTGCCTGCACTAAACTTAACTCTAGGTAAGGTTTTTCAGAACTTACAAAAGTGGACACTTACTCCATCCTAAGTTAGTTTGTAGTAAGTTTTCACTGCCGAAACTTGCAAAACAGGCCTGAGTGGCTGGACACACCCCCTTTTGAAAAAAAAAGTACCTTACCTAAAGCCAACCTAAACTAACTCACTAGAACAGGGGCAAACTAATATCCGAGAATTGCAATTTCTAACATACTCCAAACTAAACTAGTTGTTCCAAAAAACTAGGAGCAACTCCACCCGAAACTTGGGCCCTCTGGAACTGGACACGGGTGCGAGTCAGTCCATAATGAGTAAAAAGGCCTTCGATAGACTGTGTGCAACAAGGCACACAGGCCCAAGCTCAGCCCCATTCACATCAAACTAAGGACTTACACCAAGGAACTAATCCCTGTAATTGGGAGTGCAGAAGTCAAAGTCTCCTATGATGGAGCAGGACACGAACTCCTGCTGTGGATTGTGCCAGGGGATGGCCCCACATTGTTTGGCAGAAGCTGGCTGGGAAAAATCCGCTGGAACTGGGACGACATCCGAGCGACGTCTCATGTGCCCAGGTTCTGAGCAGGTTTCCATTTTTTTTTTTAAATTCGTAGCCAATCGTTCCAATTCTTTGTCAAATACAAACGCCAGAGGTCACCTTGCACATGCCAAGGATCACTCTGCGCCAATGCTCTTAGCCAAAAGGCCGAGAGCCACTGCACCGTTCCTGGAAGTACTGCAATACCAGGTTCGTGCCATGGAGGTGGATGGGTCAAGCCACCCACACACCTCCGTGGAGGTGGATGGGTCAAGCCACCCCACCCACCTCCTGTTTCCAAAAAAGCAAGCAGATACCTTCCTGACCAGGGAGAAACCACCCGGAGGTCATGGTGGCTGGTCAGAAACGGTACTACACTTGATCTTAGCCAAAAGGCCGAGAAGCGATCAGGTTTCCATTGTTTTTTTTTTTTTTTATAAATTCGTAGCCAATCGTTACAATTCTTTGTCAAATCACAAACGCCAGAGGTCACCTTGCACATGCCAAGGATCACTCTGCGCCAATGCTCTTAGCCAAAAGGCCTAGAGCCACTGCACCGTTCCTGGAAGTACTGCAATACCAGGTTCGTGCCATGGAGGTGGATGGGTCAGGTCCCCCACACACCTCCGTGGAGGTGGATGGGTCAAACCTCCCCACCCACCTCAGGTTTCCATTGTTGTTCGAGCCAGGCATTGGAAGCTTCTCGGGGTGGGGGGTGAAAGTACAGATCTATTTGGCTCCCTGGTACACGACCCATCCACCACAAGGCACGGGCGGTACCATATATGATGCGTGAGAAAGTGGAAATTCAGCTGGACAGGCTGCAGCGAGAAGGCATCATCGCACCGGTGGAATTCAACGAGTGGGTCAGTCCGATTGTCCCAGTACTTAAAGAGGACGGCACGGTCAGAATTTGTGGGCTCTATAAAGTAACGATTAACCATTTCTCACTGCAGGACCAGTACCCGCTACCCAAGGCAGACGACCTATTTGCGACCCTGGCTGGAGGAAAGACATTCACCAAGCTGGACCTGACCTCGGCCTACATGACGCAGGAGCTGGAGGAGTCTTCGAAAGGCCTCACCTGCATCAACACGCACAAAGGTCTGTTCATCTATAACAGGTGTCCGTTCGGGATTCGGTCGGCCGCGGCAATCTTCCAACGGAACATGGAGAGTCTGCTAAAGTACGGTTCCTCACACCGTGGTTTTCCAGGACAACAGACTGGTCACAGGTCGGGACACCATTGAGCACTTCAAGAATCTGGAAGAGGTTCTTAGTAGGTTGGATCGCGTGGGGCTCAGGTTGAAACGCTCGAAGTGTGTTTTCCTGGTGCCGGAGGTCAAGTTCTTGGGAAGAAGAATCACAGCAGACGGCATCAGACCCACCGATGCCAAGACATCAAGAATGCGCCAAGACCACAGAACATGACGCACCTGGGACTCCTAAACTATTTGGGTAATTTCCTACCTGGGTTAAGCATACTGCTAGAACCCTTACATGTGCTACTGCGCAAGGGAGACTGTCATGTATTCAACCAGCTTTGTAACACATGTATAATCTGACATAAGTTGTACACTGTGAGATCAATGACCACTAGGTGGTGAACTTGTGGGAGACACTCCTAACCTGGACCTTCAGGTATAAAAGGGGAAGCTCCACCCACTTCCATCACTTGAGTGCTAAGGAATAAAGGACAGGTCATAGACTGACCTTCTCTCAAGCATGGGCCTCGTGTGCATTTATACTATACAGTAAGGACATATCAATGGCGACGAGAAACTGGGATTTAAACTATACGAGCATAGCCACTAGCAGAACAGATGAGAGGTACTGTGTTAAGGAATGGTTGGGACAGAGATTCAACATTGTTAAAGCAGCACACAGTTCTCCAGGCAGACAAGGGCAGTCAGGCATGCCCCAACATGTAGTCGAACCCAGAGGGGGAGGTCGACAGAGACAATGGCAAGCTGAACAGGGATTCACGCCATTGCAAGGGACAATGCGGCCAGTAATGGGGCCATCAACACCTGTTAATGGCGCACTCAAGGACAATCATGGGGCAGTCACGGATGATCGACTGGCAAGGGACCTTTTGTTTCAAACCGCAACTGATGTTGGAGGAGTGGAGGCACACTCTCAGCTGGAGTTTGCAGAGATGAGCAAAATACCTGCAGGAATTGCAGAAATGGACACTGGGGGAAATCGCTGGAAGCTGAAGTTCAGTGAGTTCATGTGGAGCACGTACACAGTTCATAAACCAGGACGCCACCGATAATGATGAAAGTGCTCCTCAATGGCATCCCAGTATCAATGGAGCTAGACACGGGGGCCAGCCAGTCCCTGATGGGTATCAAACAGTTCGAAAAGTTGTGGCCGTCCAAGGCCAGGAGGCCAAAATTATCGCCGATTGACGCACAGCTACAGACTTACACAAAGCAGATCATTCCGGTGCTAGGCAGCGCCATGGTAGTCGTGACCCACAAAGATTCGGAGAACAGGTTGCCACTCTGGGTTGTCCCAGGGGATGGTCCCGCACTACTGGGGAGGAGTTGGCTTGCTTCATGAACTGGAAATGGAGCGATGTCAATGCAATTTCCTCTGTGGAGCGAGTATCATGCTCACAGATCCTGGACAGATTTGACTCATTATTTCAACCCGGCATTGGCACTTTCATGGGGGCCAAGGTAGTGATTCACATAAACCCGGACGCCAGGCCAGTACACCACAAGGCCAGAGCGGTGTCGTACGTGATGCGGGAAAAGATAGAAGGCGAATTGGACCGCCTGCTGAGGGAAGGCATCATCTCGCCAGTCGAATTCAGTGACTGGGCGAGCCCGATTGTGCCGGTGCTCAAGGCGGATGGGTTGGTCAGGATATGTGGCGATTACAAGGCCACCATCAATCGGGTGTCACTCCAAGACCAGTACCCGCTACCGAGAGCGGAGGACCTCTTTGCGACGCTATCCGGTGGCAAACTTTTTTCAAAATTGGACCTGACCTCAGCTTACATGACCCAGGAGCTGGCGAGTGAGTCGAAGAAGCTGACCACCATCACGACACACAAGGGGTTGTTTGAGTACAACAGATGTCCGTTCGGGATTCGCTCGGCCGCCGCGATCTTCCAACGAAATATGGAAAGCCTCCTCAAGTCGATTCCAGGGACGGTGGTTTTTCAGGACGACATCCTCATCACGGGTTACGATACTGAAGAACACCTCCACAACCTGGAGGAGGTGCTATGCAGACTAGACCGGGTAGGGCTGCGACTGAAAAAGGCCAAGTGCATCTTCCTAGCTCCAGAGGTAGAATTCCTGGGGATGAGGGTAGCAGCAGACGGGATCAGCCCTACTGCGTCCAAGACGGAAGCGATCCAGAGAGCAGCCAGACCCCGTAACATGACGGAGCTGCGTTCGTTCCTGGGGCTGCTGAACTATTTTAGAAACTGTCTTCCAAAATTGAGCACGCTGCTAGAGCCGCTACACGTGTTCCTACGCAAAGGTCGCGAATGGGTCTGGGGGAACAGCCAGGAAAGGGCTTTTAATAGAGCACGCAATTTGTTATGTCCCAACAATCTGTTAACACTATATGACCCATATAAGAAACTTGTGTTAACGTGCGATGCGTTGTCCTATGGTGTCGGGTGTGTGTTGCAGCATGTCAATGCCAAGGGTCAGTTACAGCCGGTAGCTTATGCCTCCAGAAGTCTGTCCCAGGCAGAAAGGGGCTACGAGATTGAAGAAAAGGAGGCGCTCGCATGTGTATATGCGGTAAAGAAAATGCACCAGTACCTGTTTGGCAGGAAATTTGAGCTGGAGACAGATTACAAACCCCTAACGTCCCTTTTGGCTGACAACAAGGCCATAAATGCAAATGCATCGGCCCGCATACAGAGGTGGGCACTCACGTTAGCCGCCTATGACTATACAATTCGGCACAGACCGGGCACCGAAAACTGCGCCGATGCACTCAGCAGGCTCCCACTTGCCACCACTGAGGGGGCTACCGAGCATGGTGCTGAGATGGTCATGGCTGTTGAAGCTTTCGGAAGCGAAGGCTCACCCGTGACAGCCCGTCAGATTAAAGTCTGGACAAATAGAGACCCGCTATTGTCTCTAGTCAAGAAATGTGTCCTGAATGGGGACTGGGCAGCCACGTACAGGGCATGCCCTGAGGAATTTAAACCATTTCACAGGCGCAGGGATGAACTCTCGATTCAGGCAGATTGCCTACTGTGGGGAAACCGCGTAGTCATGCCCCAGATAGGCAGAGAGGTGTTCATCAAAGAACTCCACAATGAGCACCCGGGCATTGTCATGATGAAGGCAATTGCCAGGTCACACGTTTGGTGGCCAGGGATAGACGCAGATCTGGAACATTGTGTTCGCAGGTGCAACACGTGTGCCCAGCTGGGCAATGCGCCCAGGGAAGCCCCCCTTAGCCCCTGGCCATGGCCCGCCAAGCCTTGGTCACGCATCCATGTGGACTACGCAGGTCCTTTCATGGGGAAAATATTTTTGGTTGTAGTCGACGCCTACTCCAAATGGATCGAGTGTGACATTTTAAATTCAAGCACATCCTCTGCCACGGTAGAAAGTCTACGGGCAATGTTCGCCACCCATGGTCTACCGGACATCTTGGTCAGCGACAATGGCCCGTGCTTCACAAGCACTGAATTCCAGGATTTCATGGCAGGCAATGGAACTAACCATGTCAGAACGGCACCGTTCAAGCCGGCCTCAAACGGCCAGGCAGAACGAGCAGTGCAGATAATCAAACAGGGGATGCTCAGAATCCAAGGGGGTTCCCTACAAAGCCGCTTATCACGCCTCCTGTTGGCCCATAGATCCCGACCACACTCGCTCACAGGGGTTCCACCCGCAGAGCTACTAATGAAAAGGACGCTCAAAACCCGGTTATCCCTTATACACCCCACCATGAAATAAATTGTTGAGAGCAGGCGCCAGTCACAATGTGACTACCATGACAGGAATGCGAGGGCGCGATGTATTAATGTAAATGATCCTGTTTTTGTCCTCAACTACGCTGCAGGGCCCAAATGGCTCGCAGGCACTGTGATTGCCAAAGAGGGAAATAGGATTCTGGTAGTTAAACTTCCCAATGGACAAATCTGCCGCAAACATGTGGATCAAACAAAAAGGAGGTTCAGCAACCCCATAGAAGAAGCAGAGGAAGAACACGATATAGAGTTCACTCCACCACAGGTGACCGAACACCGGAACCAAGTGGAGGAGAGCCCAGTCACTGTGGGCAGTCCGGACAGGCCTGAGGCACCACAAATAGCAGACACTCAGGCCAGCGCCCAACAACTGGAGCCCCAACTCAGGCGCTCTACAAGGGAGCGTAAACCACCAGAGAGACTCAACCTGTGATCCCAATAAGACTTTGGGGGGGGAGGTGATGTCATGTATTCAACCAGCATTGTGACCCATGTATAAACTGACCTACGTTGTACACCGTGAGAACACTGACCACTAGGTGGGAGACACTCCTAACCTGGACCTTCAGGTATAAAAGGGGAAGCTCCACCCACCTTCATCACTTGAGTGCTAAGGAATAAAGGACAGGTCACAGACTGACCTTCTCTCAAGCATGGGCCTCGTGTGCATTTATACTGTGTAGTAAGGACGTATCAGAGACGATTGGGTATGGGGGAATTCACAAGAGGCTGCCTTTGAGAAAGCCAGGAATCTGTTGTGTTCAAACAAACTGCTTGTCCTGTATAACCCTTGTAAACGATTAGTGCTAGCTTGCGATTTGTCGTCATACGGGGTCAGGTGTGTGTTACAACAGGCTAATAAAACCGGGGATTTTGCAACCGGTCGCTTATGCATCCAGGAGTTTGTCCAAGGCCGAAAGGACCTACAGCAAGATTGAAAAAGAGGCTCTGGCGTGTGTTTATGGGTAAAAGAAATGCACCAGTACTTGTTTGGCCTCAAGTTTGAGCTTGAAACTGACCACAAGCCGCTCATATCGCTGTTCTCTGAGAGCAAAGGGATTAACACCAATGCCTTTGCCGCATCCAAAGATGGGCGCTCACGCTGTCGGCATACAACTATGTAATCCGCCACAGACCGGGCACAGAGAACTGCAGATGCTCTCAGTCGGCTGCCATTGCCGAGATACAGGAGGCGATTAAGCCGTTCCACAGGCGCAAAGACGAAATATCCCTGCAGGTGGACTGTCTGTTGTGGGGTAATCGCGTGGTCTTGCCCAAGAAAGGCAGAGATACGTTCATCTGTGAACTGCACAACACCCGCCCAGGCATTGTAATGATGAAAGCCATAGCCAGATCCCATGTGTGATGGCCCGGCATCGACTCAGATTTAGAGTCATGCGTGCGCCAGTGCAACACTTGCTCTCAGCTGACAATGCACCCAGAGAGGCACCGCTAAGTTTGTGGTCGTGACCCTCCAAACCGTGGTCGAGGCTCCACGTGGACTATGCGGGCCCATTTCGAGGCAAAATGTCGTGGATGCTTACTCAAAATGGATTGAATGTGCAATAATGTCTGTAAGCACGTCCACAACCACCATTGAGAGCCTACGAGCCATGTTTGCCACTCACGGCCTGTCTGATGTCCTAGTCAGTGACAATGGACCGTGTTTCACCAGTGCTGAATTCAAGGAATTCATGACCTGCAATGGGATCAGGAACGTCACATCTGCCCCGTTCAAGCCCGCATCCAACGGCCAGGCAGAACGGGCAGTTCAGACCATCAAACAAAGCTTGAAACGCATGTCGGAAGGCTCCCTGCAGATCCAGCTGTCCCAAGTGCTGCTCAGCTACCGCACTAGACCCCACTCGCTCACCAGAGATCCCCCAGCTGAGCTGCTCATGAAAAGGGCGCTCAAAACAAGGCTCTCTCTTGTCCACCCTGATCTCCATGATCACATGGAGGGCAGGCGGCATCAACAAAGTGTGTACCATGACCACGCAAATTTGTCATGCGATATTCAGGTCAATAACTGTGTTTTTACTCAATTATGGACATAATCCCAAATGGCTCGCTGGCACGGTCATAGCCAAAGAGGGGAGTAAGGTGTTTCAGGTCAAATTGGCCAATGGTCTAACATGCAGAAAACATTTGGACCAAATCAAATTGCGGTTCACCAACAGCTATGAACAATCTGAAGAAGACACCACCAACTTTGACCCTCCAACACACACACAAGTGACAACCGACATCATGGTTGACCACGAAGCCGAACTCACCATACCCAGCAGCCCGGAAAGGCCGGCTGCCCAACAGCCCAGTGAAGAACTGACCAACCCACCCACTCCCGCATTTGTACTGAGACGGTCGACAAGGGAGCGAAAAGCCCCAGATTGTCTCACCTTGTAAATAAGTGTACTATTGACTTTACGAGGGAGTGATGTTATGTATTTAACCTGTATCACACTACCACCAGAGGGCCTACCTGTTGGAGTCCCAAGGGATCCCAGCATCCCTTGGGAGCATGGTATATAAGCAGACCACCCACAAGGTACCTGCGCTCTGGAGTCTAAGTAAAGGAGCTGAGGTAACACTTACTCATTGTTCACAATACTCAGTTCCATCCTTTATTATGAGCGCATCAAAAGGTATCAATACCAATGCATCGTCCCGCATCCAGAGGTGGGCGCTAACATTATCTGCCTACGATTATGTCATTCGCCGTAGACCCTCGCACTGAGAATTGTGCCGATGCATTGAGCCGTCTGCCGTTGCCCACACTGGAGGTGGAAACGCCACAACCAGCAGACATACTGTTAGTCATGGATGCTTTTGAAAGTGAAGGAACCCCTGTCACGGCCCAACAAGTTAAGACCTGGACCAGACAGGACCTGATATTATCGGTTATGAAACGTTGTATCCTTAGTGGTGATTGGTCTGCCATACTCAAGCAAATGTGTGAGGAGACCATTTGTGAATGATCTACATAGCATGTATCCCGGTATTGTCATTGCCAGGTCTCATGTATGGTGGCCTGGAATTGACTCTGATCTGGAATCATGTGTGTATCAGTGCAACACTTGCATGCAGCTAATTAAAGCACCAGCGGAATCACCGCTGAGTCTGTGGTCGTGGCCGTCAAAACCATGGTCCAGGATCCACATCGACTTTGCAGGTCCCTTCCTGGGAAGATGTTCTTAGTTGTGGTAGATGCTTATTCCAAGTGGATAGAATGTACAATCATGTCATCCAATACAACCACAGCTACCATTGAGAGCCTTCGTATCATGTTTGCCACTCATGGTCTGCCCGACATCGTTGTAAGTGACAACGGACCTTGCTTCACGAGTCTGGAGTTTCAAGAGTTTATGAAACTCAATGGTATCAAACGTGAGATCAGCCCCATTCAAACCCACATCTAATGGTCAAGCAGAGCGTGCGGTCCAAACCATCAAACAGAGCATGAAACGTGTAACTCAAGGTTCACTGCAGACTCGCTTGTCATGCATATTGCTTAGTTACAAGACAAGACCTCACACGCTTACCGGGGTCCCCCCTGCTGAACTATTGATGAAGAGAGGTCTCAAGACCAAGCTCTCCCTTGTCCACTCTGACTTGAACGATCATGTTGAATACAGACATCAAAGTCAGCAGCGGTATCATGATCGTGCTGCTGTGTCACGCGACATTTCTGTTAACAATCCTGTGTATGTACTAAATTATGGTCAAGGTCCCAAGTGGATCGCCGGTACTGTTACAGCCAAGGAGGGTAACAGAGTGTTTATTGTCAAGCTCAAGAATGGGCAAACATGCAGGAAACATGTTGATCAGATAAAGCTGAGGCACACGGATGAACCGGAACAGTCTGAGGAAGACACAATCAGTGACCAACCAACCTACCCTCAGTCATCAGAGGACTCCGCTGTTAGCAATGAATCTGGACTTTCAATCCCTGACATGGTCATTGCCACTTCCATCAGATCGGCCCCAGCCCCCAGTCATAACAGACTCAGAACGTCGCCCAAGGCTGAAGTTGAACTGAGACGTTCAACTCGAGAGCGGAAAGCCCCAGACCGTCTCAATTTGTAAAAAGACTGTTACTAATGTCTTAAAGGGGGATATTGTCAAGTATGTATGCTTGGGGTTACTAGCCACCAGGTGGCGCCCCTGTCGGAGGTCACTGGGCTGTGTGTGCGGCCCAGGTGTAAAAGGCCAGCCACCTTGTAATGTGATCACTTTGGGCCCGAATAAAGCAGAGCCAGGTTTGTACCTGTTTGGAGCTTACAGTATTCAGTCTATTGAGTTATTGCATACACAACATCCTCCTCGCCAAATTATGTTGTGTACACGTAAATAACTGACAAACTGAGCCAGGAGAAATGTAAATTAACCCGTGTGCTTTTACACAACCGAAAATGGTGTCCCCAAACCGGCATAAACCAGCATGAGTACAGCAACTGTGTATAGCTCCCAGGGGGTCTTAATGCCCATCCAGTGAACTGTACAAATAGAGTATGAACACAACAACCTCCACTGTTGCAAGGAAAACAACCCCAGCCTATCCAATCTTTCCTCATAGATAAAGGATGGAGTATAAAAGCAGGGAAGTCCTGCTACAACTGTACAGGGTATTGGTGAGGCCACACCTGGAGTACTGCGTACAGTTTTGGTCTCCATATTTAAGGAAGGATATAGTTGCACTGGAGTCAGTTCAGATAAGGTTCACTAAGTTGATTCCTGTGATGAAAGGGTTGACTTATAAAGAAAGGTTGAGCAGGTTGGGCTTATACTCATTGGAGTTTAGAAGAATGAGAGGTGATCTTATTGAAATATATAAGATAATGAGGGGGCTTGACCAGATAGATGAAGCAAGGATGTTTCCACTTGTGGTGAATCTAGAACTAGGGTTATAGTTTAAGAATAAGGGGCCGCCCATTTAATACTGAGATGAGGAGAAATTTCTTCTCTCAGAGGGTCATAAATCTGAGAAATTCTCTGCCCCAGGGAGCTGTGGAGGCTGGGACATTGAATATATTTAAGGCGGATTTTTGAGCGATAAGGGAGTAAAGGGTTATGGGGAGCGGGCAGGGAAGTGGAGCTGAGTCCATGATCAGATCAACCATGATCTTATTGAATGGCGGAGCAGGCTCGAGATTCTTATGTTCTTATGTTTCCAGACATACTGTCCATCTGGTACTGCGCTATTCAAATCAGCAAATGACTTGGCCGATTTCAGCTGAGACTGTTGAAGAGGCACTCAAATATGGATTTCAGAAAATTAGAGATGGTTCCAACTCCTGATTGCTACGCTGCTTGAAAGCATGGATGTTATGAGAATGGGATTGACCTTGATTATGAAGCTTCCCAGGGTTGAATAACCTTCAGACACTCACTACATCATCGAACTTCTAGGCTACTGACTTCATCGAGTTACATTGAGTCTACAGCACAGAAACAGGCCATTAGGCCCAACTAGTCTATGCTGGCCGTTTATGTTCCACAAACGCTTCGTCCCACCCTATCAGCATAACCTTCTATCCCCATCTCCCTCATGTACTTATCGAACTTCCTCTTAAATCTATCTGCTATTTGCCTCAACTACTCCCTGTGGTAGCGAGTTCCACATTCTAACCACTCTCAGGGTAAAGAATTTTCTGCTGAAATCTCTGTTGGATTCATTAGTGACTATCTTACATTTATAACCTCTAGTTTTGGTCTTCCCCACAAGTAGAAATATTTTTTCTACGTCTCCCCCATCAAACCCTTTCATTACCTTAAAGACCTCTGTCACGTCACCCTTTCTAGAGAAAAGAGGCACAGTAGGTTCAGCCTCTCCTGATAAATATATCCTCTCAGAATACCCCAACTTTGGATTTCCCAAAGATGAAGTTAGGATAGCAATGGCCAACAAGAAAGTATGATTAGACTAGGTGGCTCATGTGGAAAAACAAATATTGGCTCAGGGGTTAATGGGTTGAATGGACTGTTTCGATGGTTGAGAGTTGTGAGGAAAACAACAGCCTGGGTATTGTGGGGGATCAGAATCTGAAGTAACTGAAGATTAGAGGCTCCTGCACAGTCCAGGGATGGTACACACGACTGAGTTTATACGTGTCAGCCTTAAACCATCAGCGATGAGGGATAGGTTAGTTGACCCCATGGTAGTGTACAGCCATGTAAGAAGTGAAAGAACCATGTCGCAGGGGTTAATGTTGAGGGTTAATGCAAGAGGAGCGTCTAGGAGATTAGTAAAGCCTCAATTACTGTAAATATATTGTCTGTGCTGAGTACAGGTCATTTACCTGTTCAGTGTCCAATACATTTGTCTAGTGGCTTGCAGCCCAAGTCTTGATCAGATAGAATATCTTCAACCCACCTATCGATGGTGAGATCACCTGACATCACTTCACCTATTCAGGTAAATCGGAGTTCAGTGATAAAGGTTCTCTGTTTGACCCCTATTCTTGCCAAGTTTACTTAGAGACCAGGCAGGTAAAGCACAGTGTGCTTTTGACAGTATCTAGTTGATCGAAGGAAAAAACTAGCATAACACCCACACCGGACCCCTGTAAGAAATTGTGAATTGGAAGAAATAACTTGAGACCAAAATGTCTCTTCAGACTGGTGTTAGAATTGAAGATTCATTCCACGGTACAAGAGCTAAAGCAACTTGAACAGCGTGAACATCAATTACTGATAATGGGCAGCTCCCAAACATCTGAAGGCCAAGAATGGCCTGTCTGGCTCCAACCTTGGGAGGGTGTGAAGAGGAGGGTTTCACCCAAGAGTTGATACAAAGACATATCATGGGTTAAATGGTCCTGTCCATATCCTAAACCAGGCCCACCCCTAAAAAGAGCATAAAAGAAAGAACTAGAGGCGTTTCAGGGCAGACGGTGAAGATAAGGACAGTTTATACCACCAGCCGTCTATCCAATCGGGACTAGTACCAGCTACTTGTCATAGTCGTATGTCTACTGTGTCTATCGTGATTGTGTGTTGTGTTTGACTATATTTGAACTACCGCTCCTTTAATAAAATGCCTTAGAACTCCTAAAACGCATTGGATATCTGTGTGTGACCTGTGATCCTAATCTTACACCCCCTCCCCCCCCATCCCCCTTAAAATATCTTCAAGGGCACAAATTCCTCCAGCCTTTACAAAGCTGAATAAAGTTTTGGAAGTATTTTTTTAGCCTTTGCAAAGGCAGGGTGCCAACCTTTCCACATTGGCCAGGTGTCTCTCGGCATCGCTAATTATGAATGGGGCTGGGGCAGGGTTATATTGGCAGGTTAAGCTGCGCTGAAGTCTGTGCGAGCATCGCAGGCAGCAATAACCCTGCCCGTTGGTTGCCACAGCAACCATTTTAGGTAAGCACTTGACGCAACTTCGTTATTCCATTTGCCTGCCCCGCCCCTGTCCCTAAAATTTGTTGCTTACCTGTGTGGGGTATCTCCACTCTCGTGTTCCCAACACAAAAGGCCAGGGATCAAACGAGACACTAGTTATTTTCTAACTGTAAAAAATGTAATTTGACATCCAGACACGATAGGTTTTTTTTTAACCAGAAAGAAGGCAGTAGCTTCTCGTACAACCGTTTTCTAACGAGTGGAACTCAAGACCAAATGTTTGCTCAAGTCCTGTTTTTGGAGAATAAGAAGGTTCCTCCCCTGCACCATCATGTCCTGATGTGGATCTCCTGGAAACCCTTGCAGCATGGCCAGTTTTATAGGTTTTTTTCTTATGCTGTTGGACATAAGACCATATTTAGGGACGTTTTCCGCATTAATACTCATTAATTTCTCATCAGTTCCAACCTCCAATCTCAGTAAAACTGCATCCACCCAGTAAACAAAAATCCACCATGCTTTTTAGGATGTCAATAACCTAATTTCCCAGCATTCTGAGTTTGGTCCAGTTGACAGTTCCGTGTTCTTGTACCAAGTCATTGAGAATTTCAAGACCAGTCTTCTAGTCTTTCAAAACAAGTATTAAAAGTTTATATTGAAAAGTCCACAATCTTTCACCTCTGAGTAAATTATTAGGTTATTTTGGGACTGCTTCGATTGGAAACAGTTTTTTCCCCGACCAGAGGTTTTTCATTGATGTGAATCTGCCCGAAACAGAGTCCCGCAGGTACCAACGATATCGGTTAAAAAGTAACGAGATGAGGTCCTACAAGGTAAATTTAGGGAGCTGGGAGTTAAACTAAAAAGTAGGACCTCAAAGGTAGTAATCTCAGGATTGCTACCAGTGCCACGTGCTAGTCAGAGTAGGAATTTCAGGATAGCTCAGATGAATACGTGGCTTGAGTTGTGATGCAGAAGGGAGGGATTCAAATTCCTGGGGCATTGGAACCGGCTCTGGGGGAGATGGGACCAGTACAAACCGGACGGTCTGCACCTGGGCAGGACCAGAAACAATGTCCTAGGGGGAGTGTTTGCTAGTGCTGTTGGGGAGGGGTTAAACTAATATGGCAGGGGGATGGGAACCTATGCAGGGAGACAGAGGGAATTGAATGGGGGCAGAAGCAAAAGATAGAAAGAAGAAAAGTAAAAGTGGAGGGCAGAGAAATCCAAGGCAAAAATCAAAAAGGGCCACATTACAGCACATAAGGCTCTGTGCCTCAATGCGAGGTGCATTTGTAATAACGTGCACGAATTAACTGCACAGGTAACAATTAATGAATATGATATAATTGGCATCAGACATAGCTCCAGAGTGACCAAGGCTGGGAACTCAACATCCAGGGATATTCAACATTCAGGAAGGATAGACAGAAAGGAAAAGGAGGTGGGGTAGCGTGCTGGTTAAAGAGGAAATTAACGCAATAGTAAGGAAGAACATTAGCTTGGATGATGTGGAGTCGGTATGGGTGGAGCTGTGGAATACCAAAGGGCAGAAAATGCTAGTGGGAGTTGTGTACAGACCACCAAACAGTAGTAGCAAGGTTGGGGACAGCATCAAACAAGAAATTAGGGATGCGTGCAATAAAGGTACAGCAGTTATCATGGGCGACTTTAATCTACATATAGATTGGGCTAACCAAACTGGTAGCAATACGATGGAGGAGGATTTCCTGGAGTGTATTAGGGATGGTTTTCTAGACCAATAAATCGAGGAACCAACTAGAGGGCTGGCCATCCTAGACTGTGTGATGTGTAATGAGAAAGGACTAATTAGCAATCTTGTTGTGCGAGTCCCCTTGGGGAAGAGTGACCATAATATGGTAGAATTCTTTATTAAGATGGAGAGTGACACAGTTAATTCAGACACTAGGGTTCTGAAATTAAGGAAAGGTAACTTCGATGGTATGAGACGTGAATTAGCTAAAATAGACTGACAAATGATACTTAAAGTGTTGATGGTGGATAGGCAATGGCAAACATTTAAAGATCACATGGATGAACTTCAACAATTGTACATCCCTGTCTGGAGTAAAAATAAAACGGGGAAGGTGGCTCAACCGTGGCTAACAAGGGAAATTAAGGAGAGTGTTAAATCCAAGGAAGAGGCATATAAATTGACTAGAAAAAGTAACAAATCTGAGGACTGGGAGAAATTTAGAATTCAGCAGAGGAGGACAATGGGTTTAATTAAGAGGGGGAAAATAGAGTATGAGAGGAAGCTTGATGGGAGCATAAAAACTGACTGCAAAAGCTTCCATAGATATGTGAAGAGAAAGAGATCAGTGAAGACAAATATAGGTCCCTTGCAGTCAGATTCAGGTGAATTTATAATGGGGAACAAAGAAATTGCAGACCAGTTGAACAAATACTTTGGTTCTGTCTTCACAAAGGAAGACACAAATAACCTTCAGGAAATACTAGGGGACCGAGGGTCTAGTGAGAAGGAGGAACTGAAGGAAATTTTTATTAGGTGGGAAATTGTGTTAGGGAAATTGATGGGATTGAAGGCCAATAAATCCCTGGGGCCTGATAGTCTGCATCCCAGAGTACTTAAGGAAGTGGCCCTAGAAATAGTGGATGCATTGGTGATCATTTTCCAACAGTCTATCAACTCTGGATCAGTTCCTATGGACTGGAGGGTAGCTAATGTAACACCACTTTTTAAAAAAGGAGGGAGAGAGTAAATGGATAATTATAGATTGGTTAGCCTGACATCAGTAGTGGGGAAAATGTTGGAATCAATTATTAAAGATGAAATAGCAGCACATTTGGAAAGCAGTGACAGGATTGGTCCAAGTCAGCATGGATTTATGAAAGGGAAATCATGCTTGACGAATCTTCTGGAATTTTTTGAGGATGTAACTAGTAGAGTGGACAAGGGAGAACCAGTGGATGTGGTGTATTTGGACTTTCAAAAGGCTTTTGACAAGGTCCCACACAAGAGATTGGTGTGAAAAATTAAAGCACATGTTATTGGGGATAATGTACTGACGTGGATAGAGAACTGGTTGGCAGACAGGAAGCAGAGAGTCAGGATAAATTGGTCCTTTTCAGAATGGCAGGCAGTGACTAGTGGGATGCCGCAGGGCTCAGTGCTGGGACACCAGCTATTTGCAATATACATTAACGATTTAGGTGAAGGGATTGAGTGTAATATCTCCAAGTTTGCAGATGACACTAAACTGGGTGGCGGTGTGAGCTGTGAGGGGGACGTTAAGAGGCTGCAGGGTGACTTGGACAGGTTAGGTGAGTGGGCAAATGCATGGCAGATGCAGTATAATGTGGATAAATGTGAGGTTATCCACTTTGGGGACAAAAACACGAAGGCAGAATATTATCTGAATGGCGGCAGATTAGGAAAAGGGGAGGTGCAACGAGACCTGGGTGTCATGGTACAACAGTCATTGAAAGTTGGCATGCAGGTACAGCAGGCGGTGAAGAAGGCAAATGGCATGTTGGCCTTCATAGCGAGGGGATTTGAGTATAAGAGCAGGGAGGTGTTACTGCAGTTATACAGGGCCTTGGTGAGGCCTCACCTGGAATATTGTGTTCAGTTTTGGTCTCCTAATCTGAGGAAGGACGTTCTTGCTATTGAGGGAGTGCAGCGAGGGTTCACCAAACTGATTCCCGGGATGGCTGGACTGACATATGAGGAGAGACTGGATCGACTGGGCCTGTATACACTGGAGTTTAGAAGGATGAGAGAGGATCTCATAGAAACATATAAAATACTGACGGGACTGGACAGGTTAGATGCAGGAAGAATGTTCCCAATGTTGGGGAAGTCCAGAACCAGGGGACACAGTCTAAGGATAAGGGGTAGGCCATTTAGGACTGAGATGAGGAGAAACTTCTTCACTCAGAGAGTTGTTAACCTGTGGAATTCCCTGCCGCAGAGAGTTGTTGATGCCAGTTCATTGGATATATTCAAGACGGAGTTAGATATGGCCCTTACGGCTAAAGGGATCAAGGGGTATGGAGAGAAAGCAGGAAAGGGGTACTGAAGGAATGATCAGCCATGATCTTATTGAATGGCGGTGCAGGCTCGAAGGGCCGAATGACCTACTCCTGCACCTATTTTCTATGTTTCTATGTTTCTATGATGCCATTGCCTTGGCCACACAAAAGACGAATGTGTTGATCACCGAGGAGACCCTGACCAGTGATTTACAGAGGATGGAGTCATGCTTCTGCCGATAGCGACTCCGGCCAAACCCACAAAAGACCGTCACCTCGCCATTCCACCTCAACACCCATCAAGCAAACCAACTTTGAAAGTCTCCTTTAGCTGCACAGAGGTAAACCATGCCAAAAAACCCTCCTATTTAGGAGTCGTGCTTGATCGCACCTTGTTATATAGACAACATCTCCAGAATCTTGGGAAGAAACTAAAGAGCTGGGTCAACATGATCCAGAAACTCTCCGGGTCCACATGAGGAGCAGAGGCTCAAACCCTCCGTACAGCAGCACACGCCCCGGTGTACTCTACGGCGGAGAACTGCTCTCCAGCATGGCGATCAAGTCCGCATGTCAAATCCGTTGATGTCCAGCTGAATTCTATTGTGAGAATTATCACCGGTATGCTTTTATCAACACCAACACCTTGGCTGCCCGTGTTGCAAACATCGCACCACCACACCTATGCCGCGAATATGCAGTCTCCAGAGAATACAACCTTATGCAGTCCCGCGTATCGAGGATGACTTGCTTCCACACCAAAAGCGATGAGTTCCCAGGTGTTTCAATGAAGGACCTAATATTCCAGGTCCCGAACTACATCCTGAAGGGTGGAAGATGCCTGTGTGTGGATTTTTTTAACGTGGGGTGGCCGTTGCACACCAGCCACCACACGGGGCTTGACAGAGCGAGGTCTTGGTCCAGTGGCAAGGGTTAACAAGATGACTGGAGACCGGCTCTGCTGCACGGACCTAGTGTGCACACATATCGCAGTGTGGGCTGGCCCGTGCTGCCCCTGGGCCCTCGCCTCTTCTGGCTCCAAACTCACACCTCCCCTGGTTCCCGATCACGTCGCTCTGTAATCTCTCGCTGCTCCTTCGCTCCAACCTCGCCTCTCCTCTGCTGCTTGCCGCCTCTCCTGCTATACCTGCCCATGATCCAATCAGCGACCTTGATTTTGGAGACGTCCAATTCAGTCGCCCTTTTCCAAGTTGTCGCTCTCCTGCACCAGCTCGCAATGCTCCCTGAAGTGGCATGCCTCCAAGCTGCTTCCAGGCCATCGCAGCTCCGCTCCTTTTATGGCCCCGACCTGCGGCTGGTGGTTTCTCGCAGGTCGGGACCTCCATGCTGCTTAGTTCTGGTTTTGTTTTCTTTGCAACAGAGGAGGCTGAGGGGGACTCCTACGAGATGTACAAAACCACAAGAGCACGAGCATGGGCAATGGGGGCCTAATGGCCCCCTCCTGTCCTGTAATTCCCATCATATTGATGCCGGGCTGAGTGTAGGATGATGTGCCCCAAACACCAAGCCCACTGCCCTTAGTGCAATCTTGCGGTTTGATTCAGGACTGGTTTAAAAAATTAATTCAAGGCCATCATTTATTGCCCATCCCAAATTGCTCTTGAGAAGGTGATGGCACATCACCTTCTTGATCCACTGCAGTCCATATACTGTTAGGTAGGAGGTTCAAGGATTGTGACCCAGTGACGCTGAAGGAACGGGAATATATTTCCAAGTCAGGATGGTGTGTGACTTGGAGGGGAACTTGCAGGTGGTGGCGTTTAATTATGCTTGCTGCCCTTGTCCTTCTCAGCAGTAGAGTTCATTGGTTTGGGAGGTGTTGCCGAAGAAACATTGGCAAGTTGCTGCAGTTTACCTTTTGCTGCAGGTTAGGGCCTCCACACTGCTCAGTACTGGTATTGTTTTCTTTGGAACAGAGGAGGCTGAGGGGGACCCTACCGAGGTGTACAAAACCACGAGAGCACGAGCATGGGCAATGGGCTTCGTGAATGTCTACGGTGCTGGATGGAATAACAATCAAGCGGCTGCTTTGTCCTGGATGGTGTCGAGCTTCGAGTGTTGTTGGAGCATTACTCATCCAGGGAAGTGGGGAGTGTTCCATCACACTCCTGACTTGTGCCTTGTAGATGGTGGAAAGGCTTTGGGGAGTCAGGAGGTGAGACACTTGCCGCAGAATACCCAGCCTCTGACCTGCTCTTGTAGTCACAGTATTTATGTGGCTGGTCCAGTTAAGTTTCTGGTCAATGGTGACCCCCAGGATGTTGATGGTGAGGGATTCGGTGATGGGAATTCCGTTGAATGTCATGGGTTAGACTTTTTCGTTGCAGGTGGTCATTGCCTAGCACTTATGTGGCATTAATGTTACTTGGTTTGGCATGTGAAGTTCAAGTATAGATCCGCTCTGACTCACACTCCCAGTTCAGAGTTGTCACCATCTCACAGAACTCAAGTCAATGTCAGAGTCCAAGGAGATAGGAAGAGAGATGGGGTCTACAAAAACTCACTTTTAACTCGCCATTACTTTTACTGCAAAATCTGGGCCCATCAGTGTATGACTGTTGGTTGTGAGAGAAATCTGAGTGTTACCAGTATTACTATCATCACCTGCTCACAGTGGCCTCCTAGTTCTCGGAACTTCTCGCACAACAGCTGCTGGTGCAAAATCACGAGCAAAGAACATCACGTACAATCGCAACACTAGCAAAGACATGCCGATCCAGGCCGACTTGAACAACCTATCACCAACCCGTCTCAAATCTAGAAGCCCTTCAGCGATCTCCCCTCAGCCTTGATGACCAATGGCAAAATGTTTGGAAGAACTGCGACATACGGAATGGATTCCTTACAGAGGACCCCACAGTACAAGGAGCAAACCTTCCTCGCAAACAGTGGACAACCAGCAATCGGTCAGGGTAGATGCTGCTCCCTTCTCCATTGGTGGAAGATTAAAGCAACCCATCATGTGACTGTGGAGCTCTTAATCAGACCCTGGAGCATGTCATTGAGCACTGCCCTCAGAGGGAATTCACAGGCAGCCTACACCGGAAGCTTTGGCCTGGAAAACCAACTTGAATATTGACGTTAGATTTGCTTTGTTACTACCATACGAAAGAAGAAGATTGACGTGAAGGGTGTAATTACATTTAAGGCACCCAGTGTCTCTGTGTGTGATACCTCTCTTGGCCAGCCTGGGGGAGGGGGGGTTAGAGGGCATCTCTCGGGGGGTTAGAGGACATCTCTCAGGGGGGTCAGAGAGCATCTCTCGGAGGGTTAGAGGGCATCTCTCAGGGGGGTCAGAGAGCATCTCTCGGAGGGTTAGAGGGCATCTCTCGGGGCGGTCAGAGAGCATCTCTCGGGGGGGTCAGAGAGCATCTTTCAGGGGGGGTCAGAGAGCATCTCTCGGGGGGGTCAGAGAGCATCTCTCGGGGGGTCAGAGAGCATCTCTCGGGGCGGTCAGAGAGCATCTTTCGGGGGGTTAGAGGGCATCTCTCAGGGGGTTAGAGGGCATCTCTCGGGGCGGTCAGAGAGCATCTCTCGGGGGGGTCAGAGAGCATCTTTCGGGGGGGGTCAGAGAGCATCTCTCGGGGGGGTCAGAGAGCATCTCTCGGGGGGTCAGAGAGCATCTCTCGGGGCGGTCAGAGAGCATCTCTCGTGGGGGGTCAGAGAGCATCTCTCGGGGGGTCAGAGAGCATCTCTCGGAGGGGGGTTAGAGGGCATTTCTCGGGGGGGGATTAGAGAGCATCTTTCAGGGGGTCAGAGAGCATCTCATGGAGGGGCGAGGGTTGGGGTGGGTAGGGATAATCAGAAAGCCAAACTACCAGGGGTGGGAGCGTTGGGGAAGTTTCCTGAATACCATCCTGTCCTAGCCGGTGAGTATAAATGGCTTTTATAGGACCACAGGAACCAAAGGCACAGAACCTCAGTGGTCCCAATCTTTATAAGGTAAATGCTAAACTACGGGCAAGTGTCACGTGATCAAGGGTCACATGATCGTCATGTGATGAATCCTCTAGGAATATACCCAACCAGAATTGACAACTCTCATGGTGATCGCTCCAGGCAGATTTCACTGTGACTAAATCCTAACCAGAAGTTATCTCATCCGGATTAGCCCTTCCAAATATTGGACAAGGGATCAGAGTGAATTGCCTTGTTCTTGCTAAGGAACGATTACTTTGGGTCAGGGTGTGATGATTCCTAGGGGGTTAAATTGGATAAACCCCCGAAAACGGGCATGGGGATTGTGGTATGCGATTAACCCGCCCCCGCTCCTTGCGTTGATTTCTTTTAAAGGATTTCTGCGTGCAACCAGCTCCCCCCCTGTGCTGTTCATTGGTGGCATGCATCAGCAGGGGGCTCGATATCGCCCGATAAAGGCAGCCAGCACCTCTTAAAGGGGAGGTGCATTGTGACCACAAGAAGTGGCGGGAGGTTTTTCAAAAAGTCAATCTGGGCTGTGATACTTTGTACAATGGCTGAACGTCACATCTCGGACCCTATGTTCAAGCAATAGGAGGCCGCATAGCACCAAAGAAAGGCCCTCTGTTCCAATGCTGATATTTATATTTATATTAACTGTGCATCATGGGAGATCCATCTTTGCACACATTCCAGATTACAAGATGGTCTACTTTTTGGTCACAAGGAAGACTTTACAACGTAGCTGAGGGTTCCAATCTGGAAAAGGTTTCATTGTTAACTCGACCAATTTGATCAAATCTCTACATTTGAACAGATGACACCACAATTGGAAGATGTGGAGATACAGCATTTCCTTGCTCACTCAGCATCGCGCACGTGGGCCGTACCCGCTGCCCCCTCCGCCTCCCCACCCCCACCCCTACCCTGCCTCCTTTAGCGGATAGTAAGTCAAGGCTGAGCTGAAACTTTCTCCAACTTAATATTATCAACATCAACAACTTGTATTTATATAGCGCCTTTAACAGTGAAACGTCCCAAGGTGCTTCACAGGAGTACTATGAGACAAAATAAAACTTGACACCAAGCCAGGTAAGTAGAAATTAGGACAGGTGACCAAAAGCTTGGTTAAAGAGGTAGGTTTTAAGAAGTATCTTGAAGGAGGAAAGAGAGATAGAGAGGTGGAGAGGTTTAGGAGTTTCAGAGCTTGAGGCCTAGGCACCAGAAGGCACGGCCGCTAATGGTTGAGCGATTGTAATCAGGGATGCTCAAGAGGGCAGAATTAGTGGAGCACAGACATCATGGGATGGAGTTGTGGGGCTGGAGGAGATTACAGAGATAGGGAGGGGTGAGGCCATGGAGGGATTTGAAAACAAGGCTGTGAATTTTGAAATCGAGGCGTTGCTTAACCAGAAGCCAATGTAGGTCAGCGAGCACAGGGGTGATGGGTGAATGGGACTTGGTGTGAGTTAGGACACGGGCTGTCGAGTTTTGGATCACCTCCAAATTACATAGGGTAGAATGTGAGCGGCCAGCCAGGAGTGCGATGGAATAGTCAAGTCTCGAGGCAACAAAGGCATGGATGAGGGCTTCAGCAGCGGATGAGCTGAGGCAAGGGCGGAGACGGGCGACGTTACAGAGGTGGAAATAGGCGGTCTTAGTTATGCTGCTGATATGTGGTCAAAAGCTCATTCCATGCTCAAGTGTACAGCTTTCCTGTGCAGCGTCCAGTTAAAGCATTACCCCAAGCCCCTCAATTCCTTCTTCCTCCTCAGTTATTCACTCACCCTGAACCTTTCTGCCTTGCCACTTCTTTCAGAAAACTGCAAAACAATACCTTTGGTCACCTCCAATTCATCTTCTCTTGCTGCTCAGCATCCAAACTCGCGTCTGTGACGTACCTCGGGGTGTTTCAGTATGCTAAGGGCACTTTATAATTTCAAGATGCTGTTATCACTCGAACTAATGTACCAACTGGTCCTGTGCTTGTTTACAGATCCCTCTGTGGCCAGTCACATCGTATCCACACAGCCAGGTGTTAGCCCTACCCTCACAGTCCACCGCACCCCAACTGGTACTGCTTTCGGCCAAAGAGTGGGGTGTGTCCCAATACTGGGCAAAGTGACCCTGCCGTAACTGCCCGATGGATTTCGCCGAATACAGATGATACCTGCGGCACTGTCACTATTAGTGGGAGAAGGGGCCTCCCCTTACTCTCACTGCATGGCCACCTGATGAAGAATACCTGTCGGAACTGCAGAGTCAGACAGGTTTATTATCCACCCCTCTGATACAGGATGTGGAATGACCTGGAGAATCCGTTCTTCCAACATATAGCTTCAACTATATAAATAAAAGTTATTATTATTATTAACGTGGCCTGGAGCGGGCGGGCGGGGAGAGCCGGCAGGAAGCGGCCGCCAACGTCAGTAAGTAGACTCCCGCCCGCCGAGGGGCCAGATCGGTGCAGGCGGGAGCCGGCTGGATTCGCGGCAGGACGGCGGTAGACCACTGCGTGGAGCTGCTCCGACCTGAATGGTGAGGGTCAAGATCCTGTAAAAAAGGTAAGTGGAATGTTTTTAAATTATTTCTTTACAGGTACTTACCTGGATGGGGTCCCCTGAAGGTTGTCAGATGTTGTTTTTTTTTTTGGTGATGATTTTTATTTTTACTTCATCGGCCCTCCGTGGGCAGTACTTGGGTGGCAAGCGCCTCTGCCGCCTAGAATGAGAGTTCCTGCCCACTGCTGTCCAGATTGGCGACGTACATCATTGTTTTGCCACTTGACTAGTCCCTCGGCGACCATCGCCGGCACTTTGGGCGGCACTTTAGGCGGCACTTTAGGCGGCACTTTGGGCGGCACTTTAGGCGGCACTTTGGGCGGCACTTTGGGCGGCACTTTGGGCGGCACTTTGGGCGGCACTTTAGGCGGCACTTTAGGCGGCACTTTGGGCGGCACTTTGGGCGGCACTTTGGGCGGCACTTTGGGCGGCACTTTGGGCAGGCAGAGGCCTTGACCAAGTTCGGCCCCAATCCGTTACTTCAGCTTGGTTCCAAATTCTCCTCTATTCTTTGCACTAACTCTTTGTCTCCCTTTGCTAGTTCAACGAGGGACAGGGAGCCCGTTAACCGTTCGCTGAAAGTTTGGCCACCTGCCATGTTCTGTTTGCTCAGCAGATTCTTTATTTGGCTGGTTAATTTAGACTGATTCCGATACTGATCCTCGATATCTAATCGGTTCATTGCCCCCCACCATTGCACCTCCCGCCACCCAGTCCAGAATGGATTGTCGTCGAAGGCTTCCCTCCGAGGTGGGTGGAATAGGGATACATTCATTGTCCCATTCTCCCGGTTGCTCCTGTTTCTCCCACATTCCTCCCGCTGTCCTTAAGTGAAGCTGTTGCAACATGTACCTCAGGGTAATATTCATTCAATTTAAATAGACTGGGTGGCAGCTGTTTGGCGAGATTATTTTTAACATGTCTAATAGGACAGGTGCGTACGCCCACCTCGCCCTGGAATACAAAATTAGCGGTGTGGGTTGTGCTATCTGTAATGTCTGTCAGCTTGTAATGTTTGTAGCTCCACACTGTGTACTGCAAGTGCAGGGTTAATAATAAACAGAACTAGGCAGAGATTTCCGGAGACTTCTGGGAGAGCTGCCTGCCATGTTAGGAAGCTGTGTGTGCTGTGCTCTGTGAATATATCACATTTGGCGATGGAAGATGGGATTTTTCGGATGATTTAAAGCTTAAATTTTGTTGGTGAAGGATTCAGCTAGCCGACAGAAGACTTTGGAAGTAACTGTCTTTGAAAAAAGCTACAAAAATCCGAGGTAAAATACAGCACACGGTGTGAACAGCTAGAGATTAAAATGGCAGGTGTATTGGGATATTTGGGGGAATATAGACATGACCGGGAATGTTTTAAAGTGTATATGGATCGGCTAGAAATGAATTTCACTGCAAATAATATAATCGAAGTTCCAGACAATGCAGTCTAGAACCGGGCTGTGTTGGAATGTAAGAAAGCAATCTTCTTATCGGAGGCAGATCCGACATTATACAAAATCCTTGTAAATCTGCTTGTGCCTGACGAGCCAAAGGACACAGCGCTTAAAGAGATTTTAACGAAGCTGGAGCAGCACTATAACCCCAAACCGTTAGAAATTGCTGAAAGCTATCGTTTCGGGATTCAGAATCAAAAGGCTGATGAAAGTATCAGTGATTACATCGTAGCATTAAAAAAGCTATCGATGCAATGTAATTTTGGAAACTTTCAAAACCGAGCATTACGGGATCATTTTGTTTGTGGGGTGAAAAATGATGCGATTAGAAGGAAGTTACTGACGACGGATGACTTGACTTTTGAGATTGCTTATCAGACAGTGAGGTCGATGGGCCTGGCTGAACAATATTCCCGAGAATTAAATAATGATTACGGTCATCAGTCAACCGAGGTAAATCACCTGCAGGTTCAACGTAAAAGACGGTGGGGGCCGAAAGTCTCAGAAACTGGAAATTCTACCAGAGCATCGCAGTCGTGTTAAAGGTGCCTGGGACAACACATTGCTCAAAGTTGTCCATACGTGAAGGCAGAGTGTTTCTTCTACAGAAAGACTGGGTATCTTGCGAAGGCATGCCGACTGAAGGGTAAACCAGTTTTTAAAGCTATGAGTCTAGCGTTCAAAGCTATGAGTAGAAACCCAAAGAGACTACATAGCATGTAAGAACAACAACAGGACGAGGAGATGTTAGAGTTACACGTCATCAGGAGCACGAGGTTAACGGACAGTGATTCGGAAAGTATCAAAATCCACATAGATGTTGCGGGATTCAAGAAACAATGGAAATTGACACGGGTGCCTCCGTGAGTGTAGTACCAGAGTCACTGTACCGCGACAAATTGCGTGATTTTCAACTGGAGAAATCCAAGATAGAGCTGCGAGGCTACTCGGGAGAGAAAATTCCTGTGGTAGGTCGTATCACCGTACCGGTGAAATATAAAGATCAATTTCAGAGCTTGCCTCTAATAGTAGTGAAAGGAGACAAGCCTGCCTTACTAGGAAGAAATTGGTTGAGCTCACTGAAGCTGGGTTGGAGTAAGATTTTCTGTGTGGAAGCGAGATTTTCATCAAAAGGTGAGGTTATCAAGCAGTATCCGAAGGTGGTCTGCGAAACAGGCAGTCCGATCCAAGGCTTCAAGGCGAGTGTCAGGGTACAGAAGGATGCTAGATCGGTTTACTACAAGCCACGTTCTGTACCATATGCACTCAAGGAGAAAGTTGAGCAAGAACTCAAAAGACTAGAGACTGAGAACCTTATTTGTAAGATAGATCGATGTAATTGGGCTACACCCATTGTTGTTGTACCTAAGTCCGATGGTAAGGTAAGATTGTGTGGTGATTATAAAGTAACCGTAAACCAGGCTCTAGAGGTTAATGTTCCCAATATATTGCCAAATATAGAAGATTTGTTCACAACACTGACAGGCGGTCAGATCTTCTCAAAACTGGATCTTACGAATGCCTACTTACAGCTTGAACTGGATGAGGAGTCCAAGCCATGTTTGACTATAAATTTTCATCTAGGCCTATATCAATTTAATAGGCTACCGTTTGGAGTGTCTTCTGCCCCTGCCATATTCCAAGGGGTGATGAACCAGATTTTGCAAGGTATTGAAGGGGTAGTATGTTATTTGGATGACATAGTAATTTCAGCACCAAATAGGCAAATTCATAATAACATATTGAATGAAGTCCTCAAACGGCTAGAGAAGCACAGAGTACGAGTGTCTGCTCGTAAAAACTCAGTGGCGTACTTAGGGTACAGATAGACAAAGATGGTTTACATCCGACCATGGAAAAATTGGATGCAGTTAGAAATGCACCCACTCCCAGGAATGTCACTGAACTTCGTTCATTCTTGGGTCTTTTGAACTATTATGGGAAGTTCATACCAAATTTAGCTACAGTATTACATCCACTGAATGAAATTTTGAAAAAACAGGTCCATTGGAAGTGGTCAAAAGAATGTGATGCAGCATTCAAGGAGAGTAAAAGCAAATTGGTCGAGAGCACCATGTTAGTTCACTATGACATATCTAAGGAGATTAAGCTAGCATGTGATGCCTCTCCATATGGAGCTGGGCAGTAATCTCTCATGTATTAAGTAGTGGGGAGGAGAGACCAATTGCTTTTGCTTCACGTACTCTCAGTGTCAGTGAGAGTAATTATGCGCAAATTGAAAGGGAAGCTTTGACATTAATTTTTGGGGTCAAGAAGTTTCACAAATACTTGCATGGTCGTAAGTTTACCATCGTTACGGACTATAAGCCCCTAACAGCAATCCTCCATCCAAAGTCCCCAGTTCCAACATTAGCTGCAGCCCGAATGCAGAGATGGGCTTTGATTTTGTCAGCATATACATATGATATTGAATATAGACAATCAACTGATCACAGTAATGCTGATGCTATGTCTAGATTGCCTTCCCCATCACAAGTTACACCCGATAGGGAAGAAGTGTTTTATTTTTCATACATTGATGAACTGCCAGTCACAGCTGAAGAGATTGGTAGAGCAACCAAACGTGACCCAGTGATGTCAAAGGTGTTTAATATATTGCAAATGGATGGCCAAACCAGGTAACAGACAAAGATACACATCCATTCTTTATTTGTAGGAATGAATTATCAGTCGATAAAGATTGTATTATGTGGGGTGCAAGAGTGGTTATACCAAATAAATTCAGGTCCAAATTATTAGCAGACCTCCATGACCAGCACCTGGGAATATGTTTGACCAAGAGTTTTGCACGCAGTTATTTATGGTGGCCAGGTCTTGATAAAGATATAGAGTACATCGTGAGTCAGTGTACAACATGTCAATCAGTAAGCAAGCAACCACCATCAGTACTATTACAGTCATGGAAGTGGCCTCCCAGGGTGTGGCAAAGGCTACATATTGATTTTGCTGAGTTAGAAGGACAACAATTGTTCATTGTGATTGATAGCCATTCGAAGTGGGTTGAGGTGTTTCCAATGTGGAAAATAACAACAAGTAAAACTCTGGACATTTTACAAAAATTATTTTCTTCATTTGGCCTCCCTGAAGAGATTGTTTCGGATAATGGACCACAATTTCGTTCAGAAGAATTTGCACAATTCACGAGCAAAAATGGTGTGAAACATACCAAGGTTCCACCATACTACCCTGCTTCGAATGGTGCAGAAGAGCGCACTGTACAAATTGTAAAACGTGCCCTCATAAAACAAATGTTAGATCCTAATCCAAAGAAATGACAGTTGTCATTGGATCACAAATTGGCTAATTTTTTGATTACATATCGAAATACTCCTCATACAACTACTGGTAGAAACCAGCAGAGTTGTTTCTCAAACGACAGACATGAACCAGATTCTCGTTGTTAAAGCCAAATTTGTCACAGTCCGTAGAAGAGGCACAATTAAGACAGAAAGAGAATCATGATAAAGGTAGAGTAAAAGAGAGAAGTGTGAAATTAAACCAGAAGATGAGAGTGAAGAACCATCGCCATAAATGGGTAAAGTGGTTACCAGGAAGAGTGGTGAAGATATGTGGTCCTCGCACATATTTGGTAAAGATGTTTGATAATGGACAGGTTAGGTTTGTTCATATTGATCATATTTTACCTACAGACATGAAAGGAGTTGAAGGCGGGAATGATTCAATTATTTCTGACTCATCAGATAGTTTTGATGTACCAGTAGCAAATCCTAAATCCAATGTACTGGAAAAAAAATCCAGGAGAGAATCAGAATGAAAGTCTGAGTCCGAGTCAGGAAAACAAAGAGCCTGAAGTTAGAGTGAGTTCAAATAAAAATCAAGGAAATTCCGTGGAGGAAAACGTTCCTCAGGATGAGCCTCGATGAGTGTGAAATCGACACCATGTTTGAAAGGTTCTGTTCGAGAGCGAAGGTATCCTTTTCGAAACAGAAAACAAATGGTAAAGTTAAATTTGTAAATAGGAAAAAAAAAAGTTTATATCCTGTGTTATATATCAACATGAAAGTTATGTATGATGTTTGTTATAATAACTTCTTCATTAAGGAGGGAGAAGTGTCGTGGTGCACATTGGTACCAACGACATAGGTAAAAAAAGGGATGAGGTCCTACGAAACGAATTTAAGGAGCTAGGAGCTAAATTAAAAAGTAGGACCTCAAAAGTAGTAATCTCGGGATTGCTACCAGTGCCACGAGCTAGTCAGAGTAGGAATCGCAGGATAGCGCAGATGAATACGTGGCTTGAGCAGTGGTGCAGCAGGGAGGGATTCAAATTCCTGGGGCATTGGAACCGGTTCTGGGGGAGGTGGGACCAGTACAAACCGGACGGTCTGCACCTGGGCAGGACCGGAACCAATGACCTAGGGGGAGTGTTTGCTCGTGCTGTTGGGGAGGAGTTAAACTAATATGGCAGGGGGATGGGAACCAATGCAGGGAGACAGAGGGAAACAAAAAGGAGACAAAAGCAAAAGACAGAAAGGAGATGAGGAAAAGTGGAGGGCAGAGAAACCCAAGGCAAAGAACAAAAAGGGCCAGAGTACAGCAAAAGGACAAAGAGTGTTAAAAAAACAAGCCTGAAGGCTTTGTGTCTTAATGCAAGGAGTATCCGTAATAAGGTGGATGAATTAACTGTGCAAATAGATGTTAACAAATATGATGTGATTGGGAATACAGAGATGTGGCTCCAGGATGATCAGGGCTGGGAACTCAACATCCAGGGGTATTCAACATTCAGGAAGGATAGAATAAAAGGAAAAGGAGGTGGGGTAGCATTGCTGGTTAAAGAGGAGATTAATGCAATAGTTAGGAAGGACATTAGCTTGGATGATGTGGAATATATATGGGTAGAGCTGCAGAACACCAAAGGGCAAAAAACATTAGTGGGAGTTGTGTACAGACCTCCAAACAGTAGTACTGATGTTGGGGAGGGCATCAAACAGGAAATTAGGGGTACATGCAATAAAGGTGCAGCAGTTATAATGGGTGACTTTAATATGCACATAGATTGGGCTAACCAAACTGGAAGCAATATGGTGGAGGAGGATTTCCTGGAGTGCATAAGGGATGGTTTTCTAGACCAATATGTCGAGGAACCAACTAGGGGGGAGGCCATCTTAGACTGGGTGTTGTGTAATGAGAGAGGATTAATTAGCAATCTCGTTGTGCGAGGCCCCTTTGGGAAGAGTGACCATAATATGGTGGAATTCTGCATTAGGATGGAGAAGGAAACAGTTAATTCAGAGACCATGGTCCAGAACTTAAAGAAGGGTAACTTTGAAGGTATGAGGCATGAATTGGCTAGGATAGATTGGCGAATGATACTTAAGGGGTTGACTGTGGATGGGCAATGGCAGACATTTAGAGACCGCATGGATGAACTACAACAATTGTACATTCCTGTCTGGCGTAAAAATAAAAAAGGGAAGGTGGCTCAACCGTGGCTATCAAGGGAAATCAGGGATAGTATTAAAGCCAAGGAAGTGGCATACAAATTGGCCAGAAATAGCAGTGAACCTGGGGACTGGGAGAAATTTAGAACTCAGCAGAGGAGGACAAAGGGTTTGATTAGGGCAGGGAAAATGGAGTACGAGAAGAAGCTTGCAGGGAACATTAAGACGGATTGCAAAAGTTTCTATAGATATGTAAAGAGAAAAAGGTTGGTAAAGACAAACGTAGGTCCCCTGCAGTCAGAATCAGGGGAAGTCATAACGGGGAACAAAGAAATGGCAGACCAATTGAACAAGTACTTTGGTTCGGTATTCACTAAGGAGGATACAAACAACCTTCCGGATATAATAGGGGTCAGAGGGTCTAGTAAGGAGGAAGAACTGAGAGAAATCCTTATTAGTCGGGAAATTGTGTTGGGGAAATTGATGGGATTGAAGGCTGATAAATCCCCAGGGCCTGATGGACTGCATCCCAGAGCACTTAAGGAGGTGGCCTTGGAAATAGCGGATGCATTGACAGTCATTTTCCAACATTCCATTGACTCTGGATCAATTCCTATGGAGTGGAGGGTAGCCAATGTAACCCCACTTTTTAAAAAAGGAGGGAGAGAGAAAACAGGGAATTATAGACCGGTCAGCCTGACCTCAGTAGTGGGTAAAATGATGGAATCAATTATTAAGGATGTCATGGCAGCGCATTTGGAAAGAGGTGACATGATAGGTCCAAGTCAGCATGGATTTGTGAAAGGGAAATCATGCTTGACAAATCTTCTGGAATTTTTTGAGGATGTTTCCAGTAGAGTGGACAAGGGAGAACCAGTTGATGTGGTATATTTGGACTTTCAGAAGGCTTTCGACAAGGTCCCACACAAGAGATTAATGTGCAAGTTTAAAGCACATGGGATTGGGGGTAGTGTGCTGACATGGATTGAGAACTGGTTGTCAGACAGGAAGCAAAGAGTAGGAGTAAATGGGGACTTTTCAGAATGGCAGGCAGTGACTAGTGGGGTACCGCAAGGTTCTGTGCTGGGGCCCCAGCTGTTTACACTATACATTAATGATTTAGACAAGGGGATTAAATGTAGTATCTCCAAATTTGCGGATGACACTAAATTGGGTGGCAGTGTGAGCTGCGAGGAGGATGCTATGAGGCTGCAGAGTGACTTGGATAGGTTAGGTGAGTGGGCAAATGCATGGCAGATGAAGTATAATGTGGATAAATGTGAGGTTATCCACTTTGCTGGTAAAAACAGAGAGACAGACTATTATCTGAACTGTGACAGATTAGGAAAAGGGGAGGTGCAACGAGACCTGGGTGTCATGGTACATCAGTCATTGAAAGTTGGCATGCAGGTACAGCAGGTGGTGAAGAAGGCAAATGATATGTTGGCCTTCATAGCGAGGGGATTTGAGTATAGGAGCGGGGAGGTCTTACTGCAGTTGTACAGGACCTTGGTGAGGCCCCACCTGGAATATTGTGTTCAGTTTTGGTCTCCTAATCTGAGGAAGGACATTCTTGCTATTGAGGGAGTGCAGCGAAGGTTCACCAGACTGATTCCTGGGATGGCAGGACTGACATATGAGGAGAGACTGGATCATCTGGGCCTTTATTCACTGGAGTTTAGAAGGATGAGAGGGGATCTCATAGAAACGTATAAAATACTGACGGGACTGGACAGGTTAGATGCGGGAAGAATGTTCCCGATGTTGGGGAAGTCCAGAACCAGGGGACATAGTTTTCGGATAAGGGGCAGACCATTTAGGACCGAGATGAGGAGAAACTTCTTCACTCAGAGAGTGGTGAACCTGTGGAATTCCCTGCCGCAGAGAGTTGTTGATGCCAGTTCATTGGATATATTCAAGAGGGAGTTAGATGTGGCCCTTACAGCTAAAGGGATCAAGGGGTATGGAGAGAAAGCAGGAAAGGGGTACTGAGGGAATGATCAGTCATGATCTTATTGAATGGTGGTGCAGGCTTGAAGGGCCGAATAGCCTACTCCTGCACCTATTTTCTATGTTTCTATGATTAATTCCTGTACCTGCATACTAACTTTTTGTGTTTCATGCACAAGGACCCCCAGGTCCCTCTGTACTGCAACACTTTGCAAGTTTTATCCATTTAAATTATAATTTGCTTTTCTATTTTTTTCTACCAAAGTGGATAACCTCACATTTTCCTACATTATACTCCATCTGCCAAATTTTTGCCCACTCACTTATCCTGTCTATATCCCTTTGAAGATTTTTTGTGTCCTCCTCACAATTTGCTTTCCCACCCATCTTTGTATCATCAGCAAACTTGGCTCCATTACACTCGGTCCCTTCATCCAAGTCATTAATATAGATTATAAATAGTTGAGGACCCAGCACTGATCCCTGCGGCACCCCACTAGTTACTGATTGCCAACCGGAATATGACCCATTTATCCCAACTCTCTGTTTTCTGTTAGTTAGCCAATCCTCTATCCATGCTAATATATTACTCCCAACCCCATGAACTTTTATCTTGTGCAGTAACCTTTCATGTGGCACCTGGTCAAATGCCTTCTGGAAATGCAAATACACCACATCCACTGGTTCCCCCTTATCCACCCTGTTCGTTACATCCTCAAAGAACTCCAGCAAATTTGTCAAAAAACCATGCTGCTCTGCTTGATTGAATTATGCTTTTCCGTATGTCCCGCGACTGCTTCCTTAATAATGGACTCCAGCATTTTCCCAAGGACAGATGTTCGGCTAACTGGGCGATAGTTTCCTGTTTTTTGTCTGCCTCTTTTTTTAAACATAGAAACATAGAAACATAGAAAATAGGTGCAGGTGTAGGCCATTCGGCCCTTCTAGCCTGCACCGCCATTCAATGAGTTCATGGCTGAACATGCAACTTCAGTACCCCATTCCTGCTTTCTCACCATATCCCTTGATCCCCCGAGTAGTAAGCACTCCATCTAACTCCTTTTTGAATATATTTAGTGAATTGGCCTCAACAACTTTCTGTGGTAGAGAATTCCACAGGTTCACCACTCTCTGGGTGAAGAAATTCCTCCTCATCTCGGTCCTAAATGGCTTATCCCTTATCCTTAGACTGTGACCCCTGGTTCTGGACTTCCCCAACATTGCGAACATTCTTCCTGCATCTAACCTGTCTAAACCCATCAGAATTTTAAACATTTCTATGAGGTCCCCTCTCATTCTTCTGAACTCCAGTGAATACAAGCCCAGTTGATCCAGTCTTTCTTGATAGGTCAGTCCCGCCATCCCGGGAATCAGTCTGGTGAACCTTCGCTGCACTCCCTCAATAGCAAGAATGTCCTTCTTCAAGTTAGGAAACCAAAACTGTACACAATACTCCAGGTGTGGCCTCACCAAGGCCCTGTACAATTGTAGTAACAGCTCCCTGCCCCTGTACTCAAATCCCCTCGCTATGAAGGCCAACATGCCATTTGCTTTCTTAACCGCATGCTGTACCTGCATGCCAACCTTCAATGACTGATGTACCATGACACCCAGGTCTCGTTGCACCTCCCCTTTTCCTAATCTGTCACCATTCAGATAATAGTCTGTCTCTCTGTTTTTACCACCAAAGTGGATAACCTCACATTTATCTACATTATACTTCATCTGCCATGCATTTGCCCACTCACCTAACCTATCCAAGTCACTCTGCAGCCTTATAGAATCCTCCTCGCAGCTCACACTGCCACCCAACTTAGTGTCATCCGCAAATTTGGAGATACTACATTTAATCCCCTCGTCTAAATCATTAATATACAGTGTAAACAGCTGGGGCCCCAGCACAGAACCTTGCGGTACCCCACTAGTCACTGCCTGCCATTCTGAAAAGTCCCCATTTACTCCTACTCTTTGCTTCCTATCTGCCAACCAGTTCTCAATCCACGTCAGCACACTACCCCCAATCCCATGTGCTTTAACTTTGCACATTAATCTCTTGTGTGGGACCTTGTCGAAAGGGCGGTAGAGGCAGAAACCCTCACCACATTTAAACAGTACCTGGATGTGCACTTACAGAGCTGTAACCCACAGGGCTACGGACCGAGAGCGGGAAAGTGGGATTAGGCTGGGCAGCGCTTGATTGGTCGGCACGGACATGATGGGCCGAATGGCCTCCTTCCATTAGGAAATTTCTATGATTCTATGATATTGGCTAACTCCCCCACAAATGGGCTTGGGGATTGCGGAACCCGCCCACGCTCCTTGCGTTGATATCTTTTAAAGGATTTCTGCATGCAGCCAGCTCCCCCCTGCGCTGTTCATTGGTGGCATGCATCAGCAGGGGGCTTGATATCGCCCGATAAAGGCAGCCAGCACCTCTTAAAGGGGAGGTGCATTGTGACCACAAGAAGTGGCAGGAGGTTTTTCAAAAAGTCAATCTGGGCTGTGATACTTTGTACAATGGCCGAACGTCACATCTCGGACCCTATGTTCAAGCAATAGGAGGCCGCATAGCACCGAAGAAAGGCCCTCTGTTCCAATCCTGATATTTATATTTATATAAACTGTGCATCATAGAAGATCCATCTTTGCACACATTCCAGATTACAAGATGGTCTGCCGTTTGGTCACAAGGAAGACTTTACAACGTAGCTGAAGTATCCAATGTGGAAAATATTTCATTGTTAACTGGACCAATTTGATCCAATCTCTACATTTGAACAGATGACACCACAATTGGAAGATGGAGAGATACAGCACTCTCCTTGCTCACTCAGCATCGCGCACGTGGGCCGTACCCGCTGCCCCACCCTCCCTCCTTTAGCGGATAGTAAATCATGCGTGAGCCAGAACTTTCTCCAACTTATCATCGTGTACAGCTTTCTGCTCAGCCTCCAGCAAAAACACTACCGCAAGCCCCTTAATTCCTTCTTCCTTCTCAGCTGCTCACTCAACGTGTAGCCCTGTGTTTGATTGGCTTTGTGCTGAGCTTCAAACCCCACACCCTTTCATCACCACTTCTGCAACATCATTCAACTCTGCCATAAGATCACTCCCACCATCCACAGAATCCTCATTCGCCCGTTTGTCACTTCGAGACTCAACTTCTAAAATACTGTCTGCTTGCAGGCTTCCCACACTGCTTCACTTCCAACAACAACAACTTGCATTTATATAGCGCCTTTAATGTAGTTAAACCTCCCAAGGCATTTCATTGGAGCATTTTGACACCAAACTACATGATCAGAAATTAGAGCAGATGACCAGAAGCTTGGTCAAAGAGATAGGTTTCAAGGAGCCTTTTAAAGGAAGAAAGAGAAAGAAATAAAGACTTGGATTTATATAGCGCCTTTCAGGACTACCGGACGTCTCAACGCGCTTTACAGCCAATGGAGCGTAGTCACTGTTATAATGTAGGAAGTAGAGAGGTGGAGAGGTGTTCAAAACCATGAGGGGTCTGGATAGAGTAGATAGAGAGAAACTGTTCCCATTGGTGGAAGGGTGGAGAACCAGGGGACACAGATTTAAGGCGATTGGCAGAAGAACCAGAGGCAACACAAGGGAAAATGTTTTTACGCAGCGAGTGGTTAGGATCTGGAATACACTGCCTGAGAGGGTGGTGGAGGCAGACTCAATCATGGCTTTGAAAAAGGAATTGAATGAGTACCAGAAGGAAAAAAATTTGCAGTGCTTCGGGGAAAGGGCGGGGGAGTGGGACCAGCTGAGGTGCTCTTACAGAGAGGCAGCACAGGCTCGATGGGCCGAATGACCTACTTCTGTGCTTTAACCATTCTATGATTCTATGATTCATTTTATGAGGGGTTTAGGGAGAGAATTCCGGAGCTTAGGGCCGATGCAGCTGAAGGCGTGGCCACTAATTGAGGACGCTGAAAATCAGGGATAAACAATTTGCCCTCTTCTTATGCTGCACTCAATCCCGTTCTCTGAATAACTTATCTTTGCACTTATCACTTACATTCCCACCACCTCCAGTGTGCTCCCACCACCAATCACATCTTCCCTTCCCCTCCCCTCTCAGCATTCCGAAGGGACCGCTCCCTCCATGACACCCTGGTCCATTCCTCAGTCACCCCCAGCATCCCCTCTCCTTCCCACGGCACCTTCCCGTGCAAGTACAGGAGATGCAACACCTGCCCTTTTACCCCCTCCCTTCCCACTGTCCAGGGCCCCAAACACTCCTTCCAGGTGAAACAGCGAGTTACTTGTACTTCTTGCAATGTAGTATACTGTATTCACTGCTCACGGAGTGGTCTCCTCTACATTGGGGAGACCAAATGCAAATTGGGCGACCGCTTTGTGGAACACCTCCGTTCAGTCCGTGTGTGACCCTGAGCTTCCGGTCGCCTGTCACTTTAATTCCCCGCTCCACTCCCACTCTGACCTCTCCGTCCTCGGTCTCCTGCACTGTTCCAACGAAGCTCAACGCAAGCTCGAGGAACAGCATCTCATCTTTTGTTTAGGCACTTTACAACCTTCTGGACTCAACATCGAGTTCAACAATTTCAGACCATAACCTCTGCCCCTATTTTTTTTCCTGTTTTTTTTCTCTTGCCCACGGCAGCTGTTGATGATTCTGCCATCTCATATTTACATCCTATCTTTTGTTTCTTAACTTGTCCCATTACCATCTCCTTTTGCCTTGCATCATCACTTTTGTGAGGAAGAGAGTGTTCGAAGACCAGGCCCTCAAATCTGATACCCAGCTTATGGTCTACAGGGCTGTAGTGATACCCACCCTCCTGTATGGCTCAGAGACGTGGACCATATAAGAGTAGACACCTCAAATTGCTGGAGAAATACCACCAATAATGTCTCTGCAAGATCCTGCAAATCCCCTGGGAGGACAGACGCACCAACATCAGTGTCCTCGACCAGGCCAACATCCCCAGCATCGAAGCACTGACCACACTTGACTAGCTCTGCTGGGCAGGCCACATTGTTCGCATGCCCGACACAAGACTCCCAAAGCAAACGTTCTACTCAGAACTTCTACTCAGCAAGCGAGCCCCAGGTGGGCAGAGGAAACGTTACAAGGACACCCTCAAAGCCTCCCTGATAAAGTGCTGAGAGGAGCGTAGAATTAAAGTGAAGGAAGAACATCCAGAAGGGCGCTGAGCACCTCGAGTCTCGTCGCCCAGAGCATGCAGAAACCAAGCGCAGGCAGCGGAAGGAGCGTGCGGCAAACCAGACTCCCCACCCACCCTTCCCATCAACCACTGTCTTTCCCACCTGTGACAGAGACTGTAATTCCTGTATTGGACTGTTCAGTCGCCTGAGAACTCACTGTTAGAGTGGAAGCAAGTCTTCCTCGATTTTGAGGAACTGCCTATGATGATGCCTTTCACCCAATCACAGACCATCCCCTTTGTTCTTCCCTCCCCTCCCCCCTTTCCCTGCCCCTACACTTGCTTAAAAACCCGTTACATCTCTAACTTTTTCCAGTTCTGATGAAAGGTCATCGACCTGAAACGTTAACTCTGTTTCTCTCTCCACAGATGCTGCCCGACCCGCTGAGTGTTTCCAGCATTTTCTGTTTTCATTTCAGAGTTCCAGCATCCTGTGTATTTTGCCTTTGTAAAGATATAAGTCTTGGCTTTCTTAATAGCGAACACGGAATGTATATCCGAAATTTTCTCCCAGGGGTTTCAGTTATCCACAAACATTCGGGAATATAGTCCACCAAACTCCATATTGAGTCAGCGCATCCCAATATTCCACTTCCTTCCTTGGTACTCCATGCAGCCACGGATCGCAGGGTCCACGCAACCCCACCCAGGTTTAGGTGAGTTGAGGGGGGCTTCAAAAGCAGGCTGTGGGGACCCGTCAGAACCTGTCAAAAGCAAACGCTTCCCTCCATCCGCAGTGTGGCGCTCCAGATCATCATCATCATAGGCAGTCCCTCCAAATCGAGGAAGACTTGCTTCCACTCTAAAAGTGAGTTCTTAGTGTCATGTATCTCGACATGTTACTACCTGTATTATTAGATATGAGCCACCAGAGGGCACTACTATTGGAAAGTTGTACACCAGCTGTCTGGTCACTAAGGTGTGCCACCAGAGGGCACTGCAGTGGGAGACTTGTAGGTTACCTGTACAGGTGCGCCAGGCCTAGTATAAAAGGCAGGCCACCAGGTGTGATCCTCACTCTAGAGTTATATTAAATGAACTAAGGTCACTACAGTTCAAGTGCAATACAGTGCCTCGTGGACTCATCATCAGAGCATCCAAAGACAACAATTGGCGACGAGATTATGGATTTTCATCCGAATATGACTAACCTTGGTACGTTGCAGCAGTTCGCCGAAGGTGATGATTGGGACATCTTTGTGGAGCTGCTCAACCATTTCTTCACAACGACCTGGCAGATGACAATCCGGCCACACTGGCTGATAAGTGCAGAGCTATCCTGCTCACCAGTTGTGGGCCCACCGTCTATGGCCTCGTCAGGGACTTGCTGGCACCAGCGAAGACAGTGATCAAGACGTACGAGGAGCTTGTAGCGCTGATCCAAGAACAACTCAAGCCCAAAGAGAGCAGCCTCACTGCCAGACACTGGTTTTATACCCACCGACGGCCTGAAGGCCAGGAAATCACGAAATATGCTGCAGACCTCAGGAGGCTGGCGACACCGTGTGATTTCAGTGAACACCTCACCAAAGCGCTGCGGGATATCTTTGTCATCGGAATTGGCCACGAGGGCCTTCTTCATAAGCTACTATCTGTGGATACCACAGTCACACTGCAGGCCATCTCCGTGAGCCAGGCATTCATGACCTCGACCTGCGGCTTTGGTGGATGACTCATCCTCAGGACTCAAACCCGCTAAGTATTGTGCACAGAGTGATGCCTCTTAGAGGCTGGACTGTAGAATGTGAATCTTATCAGGGGAGAGAGAACAGGTCCCCGAGTCCCTTAACTCAGAGTCCGCCGAGGGGGGCTAATCGAGTAGCTCCATGCTGGCGTTGCGGAGGGAATCACAGGACTCACCAGTGCCGCTTTAAGGATTATGTGTGTAAAGGCTGCAGCACCATGGGCCACTTCCAGCAAATGTGTAAAAGAAATATGACTCACTGTGTTGAAGAAGAGTCTGCAGAGGGCCATGAATCCAGCGTGGATTATAAAGCGATAGTCAGAGAAGCAGCTCAGCCCCACGATGAGGTACACAGCATGTTTACCTGCACCACAGAATGTTCCTCGTTGAGGATGGAAGTCGAGATAGATGGCGTTCCAGTCTTCATGGAAGTGGACACGGGGGCGAGCCAGTCAGTGATGAATCAAGAAGCCTTTGAGAGGCTATGGGACAATCAAACTGAACAACCCAAGTTGGTCCCAGTTCAGGCAAAGCTGCGCACCTACACCGATGAACTTATCCCAGTCGTTGGTAGTGCAGATGTAAAGGTACTCATGATGGCGTAATGCATAAGTTACCTCTGAGAATTGTTGCAGGTGATAGACCAATGCTACTTGGAAGAAGGTGGATGGAGAAGATCCATTGGAGTTGGGATGGCTTCATCCCTCCAGCGATCGACGTCCTCCACGCTCAGAGGCAAAGCAAACCCCCACCTGAAGGTGGACCCAGCACCAGAGAGCAGACCGCTCAGTACGACTGCGTGGAGATGATCCAGCTGAGACGATCTGAATGCACCTTCCAGGCTCCAGTGGCAAGACTCCGGAGGAAGAAAATCAGATCCAAAGGCAACTTCCCAGCTTCAGTGGAAGAACCCATGGAGAAGAGGATCACCGCAGTCGACATCGTGGATGGAGGAAAGATGGCGCCCAAACCACGAGGTGCAGCGCTGATGGAGCAACACGTGGCACCAAACGGAGAGGAGGATTGGGGTAAAGATAGCAAGGCTCTCTTAAAGGAGGCCAGCAACCCACCATACTTAAAGGGACAGTTCCACATTTTTAATCAATGTAATCGCAACTGTGAGTTAATGTAAAGCTTGTAATTGATGATCAGAGTTTTATACATGTAATAAGCAAAGAAATGTCATACAATTGCGATCGGAGCTACAGTTTATCGACAATGAGTCATGAAACATTGTGCGATGTAGGATTTCAACTGTACTCTGATTATGTAATGGGCAGACACCAATCGGGAGCACACAGGTTCAGCGAGCTACCCAATGCTGGAGCCTGTGTCCCTGGGACCAGAGTGATGCACCATGGAGTGTGGCCACAAGCAGCCAATACACACGAGCTGCAGAGCAAGCGATCTCAGGAGGGCAATGGCACCGGTATCGATACCCTGCCCCTGATCGGCTCCACCTCTCAGGCACCCAATGGCACCTACCGCCACGAGCCTGAAAGAGCAAACTGCGCTGAGGCGCAGCCCCCAGACCCCATCACCACCGAGGCTACATCCGGGAACGAAGGGTCACCTGCAACAGTTCTCCCAAAGGGAACCGGGACCAGCCAGGATCCCAAACCAAACAATGCCCAGGCCAGCGAGTCAGCAGTTCCCTGTACACTGCCCAACGACTGCCCCTCAGGGAGCATCCGCGGCTCGGGGCGCAAGGAGAGGACAGGGAGGTCACAGGCGTCTGTGAACCTGCCCGACACTAGGAGCAACGGCAAAGGCCCCGAGAGCAGGCAACTTGAACCAACCGGGTTGCCACTGCCAGCACTGGGCACCGTGCCACCACCAGACTGCCTGGACACCATCCAGCAGTTCTGGAACTAGTTTGTACTTGCCTCACAACTGTACCACAAATGTAACGATGTAAATGCAATTTTTTTTTCTGGACTTGAATGTATATGAATGCAACTAGCCACAGGCATAATCTATATGTGTGTGTGTGTATGTGTGGGGGGGGGGGGGGGGAGAATGGAGTGGTCATGGACCACTCTACGGCCAATGAAACACCACCCACTCACCCAAGATGGAAATGACCCACCAAGGGTCAACCAGATAGAGCTAAGCCCAGAGCACAGTCAATGCATGAAGGCAATTTGCACTAAGGACTTGGGGGGAGAGTGATGTCATGTATCTCGACATGTTACTGCCTGTACTATTACACATGATGTGCCACCAGAGGGCACTACTATGGGAAACTTGTACACCAGCTGTATGGTCACTAAGGTGTGCCACCAGAGGGCACTGCAGTGGGAGACTTGTAGGTTACCTGTACAGGTGTGCCTGGCCTAGTGTAAAAGGCAGGCCACCAGGTGTGATCCTCACTCTGGAGTTATATTAAATGGACAAAGTCACTACAGTTCAAGTGCAATACATTGCCTCGTGGAGTCATTATCAGAGCATTCAAAGCCACAACACTTAGGTAACTGTACAGTCCGATATGGAATTACAGTCTCTGTCACAGGTGGGACAGATAGTTGTTGAATGAAAGGGTAGGTGGGGAGTCTGGTTTGCTGTACGTTCCTTCCGCTGCCTGCGCTTGATTTCTGCATGCTCTCGGCGACGAGACTCAAGGTGCTCAGCGCCCTCCCGGATGTACTTCCTCCACTTGGCCAGGGATTCCCAGGTGTCAGTGGGGATGTTGCATTTGAGGCTTTGAGGGCGTTCTTGAAACGTTTTCTCTGCCTACCTTGGGCTCGAGTGATGGTCACTGCCGAACCCGTGCCGACGAGCATTATCTGTCGTTGGTCCCCCATTAACCACGGGTCGAGCATGGCCATCACGCCAGAACCCCACTGCCGACAGTGTCGGGGGAGGGGCTGACTCTCTTCATTGTCCGCCCTCTGACTGTGGGGCTGTTACCGCCGATACCTGCCGTTCCTTTCATCCACCGGTAAGGAGGCCGGTTTCCTATATAACCCATATTTTATCCATTTTTGCCTCCAAGGAGGTGGGTCTGGATTTCCCTTGGCGTTGTGCAGGTGGTTGGAATGAAAACACTGCACCTCACCTAGGTCCGTGACAATCTCGTGAAATGTGGCTGGGTTTGCCACAACTGTAGCGGAACAGGACTTGTCCTGTGTGACCCTCGCACACACTGTTCTCTAAACTCTGGCTTCTGTAACACCCCATCTCCCTCTGCCTAGAAATAAGAATCAACACATCTTCATATGCTTTGGCATTTTGCTCTTTTAATGTTTGCTTACATGAAAGATCTATTAATAGGAAAGTACAACAATAAAAGACTTGCATTTATATCATGCTTTTCATGACCACCGGATGTCTCAGAGCACTTTACAGCCTATGACATACTTTTGGAGTGTAGTCACTGTTGTAATGTGGGAAACGCGGCAGCCAATTAGCGCACAGCAAGCTCCCACAAACAGCAATGTGATACTGACCAGATAGTCTGTTTTGCTATGTTGATTGAGGGATAAATATTGGCCAGGATACGATCTGTGCCAATTGCTACATTTCAACTTGCGCTACAAAATTAAAACTTGAAGCAGTTCTTTTCCTTTGAAAAGCTCCAAAGATGTTAGGATACGATAAGAAAATAATATATTGACAATCCCAATCTTATGGAAAAGGGCTCAAATACAAATGAAAAGCTAGGAAGTTAAGCAGGGAAGCCTGGCAGGACATTTCTACCCTAAGGGCGACAGAAGGAGTGACCATTGAGCTCCACTTCCTTCGGATGGTATAAAGGGTTAAAAAGGCACTTCACAACAGAGAGTAAATATTGAGGGACATATTGAGAAAGCAGGTCAGTAGTTGATCAAACAAAAAGGAACTAGTTTTGTGGGCCCAATGTCCCTCGATTGCTCCCCCTAAAAAGGCATCTACTGATGATCAAACAGTTTGGTCACGTAACAGATTCGATGTATGTTTTGGAGTAGTGGGGTAACTCTTTACCATTGTGGACAGAAAGTGAGCTGGGTTCAGTTTGGAAGACCTCTTGATTTCCAATTAAATTCAATAAAACTTGGACACTTCGTGCTGAGCGTTGGTCAGTCGCTCGAGTTTATTTTTGAGTTTCTTCCTGTTATCTACAGCTGATTGCTCCTCACGGAGATACTCATTAATGCGATCCTTCTCCTGCAGCAGCTGCAACATCTGAATCTGTAACTCCGAGGCAAACTCTTGCAGGATGTAATAGCGTATTATCAGGGGAATCTGGTCGGCCATTCGATCGGACGCAATCTGAGCAACGAGAACAGAAGTGAATCATGAACTTCCATGCCAGCTAATTGCATTAAATTCACCCAACTCATCTAGATTAGAAGCTCCCATGCTTGGTTCTCCTGGATTTGCGCTGAGTTAATGGATTTCAAATGAGGCAGTGTTTGGGTTACCTCAGCCGACCAGACTGACTCTGGGGTTGAGACTCAGTAAGATTTCCACTCTTGATTTATATGTACCAACCCAACTGCAATTGCACAAGTGTGGATGCTAAATAAGGTCAGGATCATACTCATCTGTTATGTCCAGTACAGTTGGATAGCCTGCTGTCACTTACTGTTTAGGCTCAGACTGCCCTCGAATCTGGCACCAGGTTTATGGTCTACAGGGCTGTAGTGATACCCGCCCTCCTGTATGGCTCAGAGACATGGACCATGTACAGTAGACACCTCAAATCGCTGGAGAAGTACCACCAACGATGTCTCCGCAAGATCCTACAAATCCCTGGGAGGACAGACGCACCAACATCAGTGTTCTCGATCAGACCAACATTCCCAGCATCGAAGCACTGACCACACTCGACCAGCTCCGCTGGGCGGGCCACATTGTTCGCATGCCCGACACGAGACTCCCAAAGCAAGCGCTGTACTCGGAACTCCTACACGGCAAACGAGCCCCAGGTGGGCAGAGGAAACGTTTCAGGGACACCCTCAAAGCCTCCCTGCTAAAATGCAACATCCCCACCGACACCTGGGAGTCTCTGGCCAAAGACCGCCCTAAGTGGAGGAAGAGCATCTGGGAGGGCGCTGAGCACCTCGAGTCTCGTCGCCGAGAGCATGCAGAAAACAAGCGCAGGCAGCGGAAGGAGCGTGCGGCAAACCAGTCCCAGCCACCCTTTCCTTCAAACACTGTCTGTCCCACCTGTGACAGAGACTGTAATTCCCGTATTGGACTGTTCAGTCACCTGAGAACTCACTTTTAGAGTGGAAGCAAGTCTTCCTCGATTTCGAGGGACTGCCTATGATGAAGGTGATGCTGAGGCTCAGACTTCAATAATGGCCACTTGGGTGAAGCAGTGGGTGGGGGTGGGGGTGGGGGTGGGGGGGGGAACGGGGGGGTTAATGAATGATGCCTGTGGAACTGTATCCCAGTAGGTAAACATCTTCAGAATAGGAGGGCCAGGGAATGCCATGGTATACACATGATCTGTGCAAATGACAACTCTCATTCTGATAAAGGGTCAGCGATCAGAAAGATTAACTCTGTTTCTTTCTCCACTGATGCTGCCTGACCCGCTGAGTATTTCCTGCCTTTATTTCAGATTTCCAATGTGCAATGAGAAAGGGTTATTTAATAACCTTGTAGTAAAGGGGCCTTTAGGGAAGAGTAGCCATAATATGATAGAATATTATATTGAGTTTGAAAGTGATTTAGTTAAATCCGAAACTAGCGTCTTAAATCTAAACAAAGCAAACTACGTAGGTATGAGGGGAGAGTTAGCAAAAATAGATTGGGAAACTACATTAAAAGGTATGATGGTAGACAAGCAATTAAAGAATTAATACATAATTTACAACAAATATACATTCCTTTAAGGCACAAAAACCCCATGGGAAAAGTGGTCCAACTGTGGCTAATAAGAGAAGTTAAAAATAGTAATAGATCAAAGGAAGAGGCTTATAATGTTGCCAAAAAGAGCAGTAAGCCTGAGGATTGGGAGGATTTTAGAATTCAGCAAAGGAGCACCAAGAAATTGATAAAGAAAGGGAAAATAGAATGAGAGAGTAAATTAGCACATTTGCCTCGGAGTCAGAAGGTTGTGGGTTCAAATCCCACTCCAGGGTCTTGAGCACAAAAATTTGGGCTAGCACTCTAGTGAAGTGCTGAGGGGGAGGGGCTGTCTTTCAGATGAGATGTTAAATCGAGGCCCCGTCTGCTCTCTCAGGTGGATGTCAAAGATTCCAAGGCACTATTTTGAAGAAGAGCAGGGGAGTTATCCCCAGTTCCTGGCCAATATTTATCCCTCAATCAATATCACTAAATACAGCTTATCTGGTCATTATCACATTGCTGTTTGTGGGAGCTTGCTGTGCACAAATTGGCTGCTACATTTCCCACATTACAACAGTGACTACACTCCAAAAGTGCTTCATTGGCTGTAAATCGCTTTGAGACGTCCAGTGGTTGTGAAAGGTGCTATATAAATGCAAGTCTTTCTTTTTCTTTTTTTCCATTGAGCTTATACTAGGGGCTGGAAATTCGGTTGCCGATTTTTTAATGTCAGTCGGTGGCTAAATTTAGCGGCGTAAAATGGTTTGCACCAGCAGCCAAAAAATTCAGTGGTTGCGCCCTGAGAGTGGAGCGGACGCTAAGGGAAGCGTTCCACATTTCTCTTCGGGCGCTGGGCCGGGTGCACAACTGAAGATCCCGTGCCCTTAGAGAGGCCACCCTGCAACAAAAAGAATTGGAACAACAAGCACTTCCTATACTTTACTCACCCCAAATAAAGTTAAATTGCAAAAAAAGTATATATATCAATCACACTTACCTCATGCACCCGTGACAGCTCTGCAGACCAGCTTTCTCTGGCGGGGTCACTAGGTGGTGTGGGGGTGCAGTGTAAACCAAATGTTACTTCTGTGTCGATACCGGGGGCGTTGCACACCGGCGCCACATTCCCGGGCGATGATCCTCAGCACCACCGGTACCGGCACACTGAATTTACCGAGCAGCGCAAATACCGGCGCTCGCCGCGGCAAACCCTTTCGCGACCCTGTGGGGCGCTTTCCAACCGCATTTTCATCCCCTGCAGTCAACAAGAATATCTTTCGCAACCCATTCAGCGGTGCTTAACCCACCTGGTAGTATGTTTGCAAATGCATTGACATTTCATACATAGTGGCACCATTGTTAGCCACAGCTGACGTTCCTAATGGAAAGGTCTTCGGTACAGCTTGTATTTTGGTTAACCCTCCTTCAGTTTCGGAATTTTTTTTGGTGAGCAGCTGGCTGTAGATGGTGTCTTGTGAATACACCACATTTTCAATCTTGAATTGAATCCGCAGTTGATTTTCTGCCTTGCTTTCTTGCTGTTTCTTTAGGTCTTCAGTTCTTGCCTGGGAACAAAAAACCACGTCACCAATACTGTAATTTCTAGGTCCACATTTTATATAAACCGTCATCTCGATTGTGTCTTTGTAATTGGGCAGGGCAACATACCTATTTAACGTGCGACCGGGGCAGAGAGGGTTAAATTATGAGGACAGGTTGCAATCAAGTGCAGGCAGCGGAAGGAGCGTGCGGCAAACCAGTCCCACCCTCCCCTTCCCTCAACCACTGTCTGTCCCACCCTCCCCTTCCCTCAACCACTGTCCCACCCTCCCCTTCCCTCAACCACTGTGTGTCCCACCCTCCCCTTCCCTCAACCACTGTCTGTCCCACCCTCCCCTTCCCTCAACCACTGTCTGTCCCACCCTCCCCTTCCCTCAACCACTGTGTGTCCCACCCTCCCCTTCCCTCAACCACTGTCTGTCCCACCCTCCCCTTCCCTCAACCACTGTCTGTCCCACCCTCCCCTTCCCTCAACCACTGTCTGTCCCACCCTCCCCTTCCCTCAACCACTGTGTGTCCCACCCTCCCCTTCCCTCAACCACTGTGTGTCCCACCCTCCCCTTCCCTCAACCACTGTGTGTCCCACCCTCCCCTTCCCTCAACCACTGTCTGTCCCACCTGTGACAGGGACTGTGGCTCTCGTATTGGACTGTTCAGCCACCTAAGGACTCATTTTAAGAGTGGAAGCAAGTCTTCCTTGATTCCGAGGGACTGCCTATGATGTTCCCTTAAGTATAGAAGATGAAGGGGTGATCTGACCAAGGAGTTTAGGATGACAACAACGACAACTTCTATTTATATAGCGCCTTTAACATAGTGAAACATCCCAAGGCGCTTCACAGGAGTATTATGGGATAAAGGGGCCAAAATTGACACCTTCACGTCAGGCCTGTTACTGCCGGAAATCAGCGGCCAAGCCGTGGCATGGAATGGCTGCCGGGTTTTCATGGAATGACCGCTATTTTGAAAATTGCCCTCCTCCCGTATCTTGGTGGCGACCCGCCCACCTGCCCCTCCCACCTCCGCCCCGCCCACACCCACCCCGCCCACACACGCCCCTCCCACCTCCGCCTCGCCCACCTGCCCCGCCCACCCACCCCGCCCACACCCGCCTCGCCCACCTGACCCGCCCACTCACCCCTCCCACCTCCGCCCCGCCCACCTGCTCCTCCCACCTCCGCCCCGCCCACACCCGCCTTGCCCACCTGCCCTCCCATCCCTCCCACCTCCGCCCCACCCACACCCGCCCACCTGCCCCGCCCACCTGCCCCTCCCACCTCCGCCCCACCCACCTGCCCCTCCCACCTCCGCCCCGCCCCGCCCACCTGCCCTGCCCACCTCCGCCCCGCTCACCCGCCCCTCCCACCTCCACCCGCCCACATGCCCCGCCCCTCCCATCTCCGCCCCACCCAGGGTGCGTCATCAGAGCACCCCCCTACGAATGCAAAATTCCACCACGGAAATGTTGCTGCTGTGGTTCTGTGCCATTGATAGGTTTTTCTGTCGGTGCACTATGCTTGCAGCGTGTTAAAAATAGCGGTGCTGCCACCATTCACGAGGAGGGCGCATTGCTGCGGCCGCCATCTTGCTTTTTTTTGTGGGCCGACTGCCAGGTCGGACTGACAATTGTGTCCCGGGTTCGACCGGCCCCCTCTAGGGTGCCAGGCTGCTGGCCCGGCCGAAACACTCCCTGGTGGCCCAGTGGGCTTTAACTAAAATAAATGCAGAGTCTGCAGCGGCTCCCCCCTTTAAGTGAAGGGAAGAGACATGGTGATGCGCCAGCGTGATGACGTCATCAGCGCCAGCGTGATGAGTGACAGCGGCAGACTCTCCGCCCGCCCCGCGAGTGTACAAACTTCTGCTCTCCTCGGCCCCCATTATGACCAAAAAAGCCAAAGAGAGGAATTTTGTGCAAGAGGCCACCACAGCCACCGCGGTGGTGAAAACAGCACAAACACGGTAAGTTTGCCGTGTTTCCGGCAGAGGGCAAGTTCGGTTCCAAAAAGTTTGACACGGAGCCACAAAAGGAGAAATCAGGGCAGGTGACCAAAAGCTTGATCAAAGAGAGAGGTTTGAGGAACTTCTTGAAGGAGGCAAGTGAGGTAGAGAGGCGGAGGGGTTTAGGGAGGGAGTTCCAGAGCTTGGGGCCCAGGCAACAGAAGGCACGGCCACCGATGGTGGAGCGATTATAATCAGAGATGGTCAGGGGGGCAGAATTAGAGGAGTGCAGACATCTCGGGGGGTTGTGGGGCTGGAGGGGATTACAGAGATAGGGAGGGGCGAGGGGCATGGAGGGATTTGTAAACAAGGATGGGAATTTTAAAATCGAGGCGTTACTTAACCAGGTCAGTGAGCACAGGGGGTGATGGGTGAGCGGGACTTGGTGTGAGTTAGGACACAGGCAGCCGAGTTTTGGATCTCCTCTAGCTTACGTCAGGTAGAATGAGGGAGGCCAGCTGGGAGTGCACTGAATAGTCAGGTCTAGAGGTAACAGAGGCACGGATGAGGGCTTCAGCAGCGAAGGCAAGGGAGACGGCCAATATTACAGAAGTGGAAATAGACGGTCTTAATTATGCTGTGGATATGTGTTCGAAAGCTCATTTCAGGGTCAAATATGACACCAAGGTTGTGAACAATGTGGTTCAGCCTCAGACAGAAACTGGGGAGAGGGATGGAATCAGTGGGCCCACGTTCCCGCCCTCTGGAAAAACGGCGCATCACCATAAGGTGCACCGACTTTCTGGAAGAAAAAGGGCACCGGAAACTTACCGAGTGATTCTGCGAGCGCCTCAGGATGTCTTCGTGCTCGGTGTGGTGCAACACAAGGGCTCGGGGTGGAGCCAGGTCCTGGCGCTGAAAACAGTGCCGGGACCTCTGCACATGCGCGCTAGAGTGTGCGCACATGTGCAGTAGCTCCAGGCCCCCGAGGCTGTGTAGGAGGGGCCCGAAGCACGCCGACCCTAGCCCTGGCCGAATGGGCTCCCGGGCGAAGATCGGGGATCAGGATTGGGTCTCCCTCCTCTTCAGCTTCAGCTCCAGCTCCCACTCCCCCCCCCCTCCCATTCAGGTCCCGGTCCGGCTTTCTGCCTCCCCCTCCCTCTCCCCCACTCCCCTCCCCTCCCCTCTACCTCCTCCCCCCCTCCTCGCCCCCTCCCTCCCTCCTCTCCCCTCCTCCATCTCCCTCCCCCCTCCTCTTCTCCCCATCCTCCCACACCACCCCTCGCTGTCAGAAACCCAGAGAGACACTGACAGAGAGCGAGAGAGAGAGACACTGACAGAGAGAGAGAGAGAGACACTGACAGAGAGAGAGAGAGAGAGAGACACTGACAGAGAGCGAGAGAGAGAGACACTGACAGAGAGAGAGAGAGAGACACTGACAGAGAGAGAGAGAGAGACACTGACAGAGAGAGAGAGAGAGAGAGAGACACTGAGAGAGAGCGAGAGAGACACTGACAGAGAGCGAGAGAGAAGAACACTGACAGAGAGAGACACTGACGGAGAGAGAGAGAGAGACACTGACAGAGAGCGAGAGAGACACTGACAGAGAGAGACACTGACAGAGAGAGAGAGACACAGAGAGAGAGAGAGAGGGAGAGACACTGACAGAGAGAGACACTGACAGAGAGAGACACTGACAGAGAGACACTGACAGAGAGAGAGAGACACAGAGAGAGAGAGAGAGAGAGGGAGAGAGACTGACAGAGAGAGAGAGAGAACGACTGACGGAGAGAGAGAGACACAGAGAGAGAGAGAGAGGGAGAGACACTGACAGAGAGAGAGAGAGAGAGAAAGAAAGACACTGACAGAGAGAGAGAGAGAAAGACTGACGGAGAGAGAGAGACACAGAGAGAGAGAGAGAGAGAGAAACACTGACAGAGAGAGAGAGAGAGAGAGAGAGAGAGTGAGAGACTGACAGAGAGAGAGAGAGTCAGAGAGAAACACTGCCAGAGAGAGAGAGAGAGAGACTGACAGAGAGAGAGAGAGACACTGACAGAGAGCGAGAGACACACTGACAGAGAGCGAGAGAGACACTGACAGAGAGCGAGAGAGAAGAACACTGACAGAGAGAGACACTGACGGAGAGAGAGAGAGACACTGACAGAGAGAGAGAGAGACACTGACAGAGAGAGAGAGAGACACTGACAGAGAGAGAGAGAGACACTGACAGAGAGCGAGAGAGACACTGACAGAGAGACACTGACAGAGAGAGAGAGACAGAGAGAGAGAGAGAGAGAGGGAGAGACACTGACAGAGAGAGACACTGACAGAGAGACACTGACAGAGAGAGACACTGACAGAGAGACACTGACAGAGAGAGAGACACACACAGAGAGAGAGAGAGGGAGAGACACTGACAGAGAGAGAGACTGACAGAGAGAGAGAGAACGACTGACGGAGAGAGAGAGACACAGAGAGAGAGAGAGAGGGAGAGACACTGACAGAGACAGAGAGAGAGAGAAAGACACTGACAGAGAGAGAGAGAGAAAGACTGACGGAGAGAGAGAGAGACACAGAGAGAGAGAGAGAGAGAGAGAGAAACACTGACAGAGAGAGAGAGAGAGAGAGAGAGACTGACAGAGAGAGAGAGAGTCAGAGAGAAACACTGCCAGAGAGAGAGAGAGAGAGACTGACAGAGAGAGAGAGAGTCAGAGAGAAACACTGCCAGAGAGAGAGAGTCAGAGAGAAACACTACCAGAGAGAGAGAGAGAGAGAGAGAGAGAGACTGACAGAGAGAGAGAGACTGACAGAGAGAGAGAGAGAGAGAGACACTGACAGCGACAGAGAGAGAGAGAGAGAGACACTGACAGAGAGAGAGAGAGTCACTGACAGCGAGAGAGAGAGAGTCACTGACAGCGACAGTGAGAGAGAGAGAGAGACACTGACAGAGAGAGACACTGACAGACAGAGAGAGAGAGGAGAGAGAGAGAGAGAGATACACTGTGAGAGAGAGACAGAGAGAGAGAGAGACACTGACAGAGAGAGAGAGTCACTGACAGCGACAGTGAGAGAGAGAGAGAGAGAGACACTGACAGACAGAGAGAGACACTGACAGAGAGGGAGAGAGAGAGAGAGATACACTGTGAGAGAGAGAGAGACCGAGAGAGAGAGAGAGAGAGAGACATTGACAGAGAGAGAGAGACACTGACAGAGAGGGAGAGAGAGAGAGAGATACACTGTGAGAGAGAGAGAGACCGAGAGAGAGAGAGAGAGAGAGACATTGACAGAGAGAGAGAGACACTGACAGAGAGAGAGAGAGAGAGAGACACTGACAGAGAGAGAGAGAGAGAGAGACATTGACAGAGAGAGAGAGAGACACTGGCGGGGGGGCCTGTCCCAGCATGCTGTTGGAGGGCTCCCGGTGCTGTAGTCGGTGAGTAGAAACTTAATTTTTTATTTATTGATTTTTGTAATGTACTTTTTTATTTATTTTATTTTATTGGTTAATTTATTGAATTATTTATCATTTATTATTGATGATGGCTCTTTATTTGTAAAACTGAAGTGTTTAATGTTTTAAAACCCCCCCCTCTCGTTCCCTACGCCTGATTTATAAGTGTAGACAAGGTTTTTCTGAGCGTACAAAAATCTACACTTACTCCATTCTAAGTTAGTTTGGAGTAAGTTTTCGCTGCCTAAACTTTCAAAACAGTCATAAGTGGCAGGACATGCCCCCTTTTGAAAAAAAATCTGTTCTAAAATGAAACTGTTCTAACTGACTAGAACTGGAGCAAACTAAATGCCAAGAATTGCAATTTCTAAGCTGCTCCATTCTAAACTAGTTGCTCCAAAAAAATAGGAGTAACTCAGGCCGAAACTTGGGCCCAGTGGCTCAGGAACGCAGTTCGTGTTGGGGACCGAAAACAGCAGCTTCGGTCATCCCAATATTTAATTGGAGAAAATTTCTGCTCATCCAGGACTGGATGTGGGACAAGCAGTCGGACAGTTTGGAGACCGTGAGGGGTGGAGAGAAGTGGGGGTGAGGTAGAGCTGGGTGTCTCAGCGTACATGTGGAAACTGACGCTGTGTTTCCAGATGATGTCGCCAAGGGGCAACATGTAGATGAGGAATAGGAGGGGCCAAGGACAGATCCTGGGGGGGACACCAGAGGTAACGATGTGGGGGCGGGAAGAGAAGCGTTGCAGGTGATTCTCTGGCTACGATTAGATAGATAAGAATGGAACCAGGCGAGTGCAGTCCCACCCAGCTGGACAATGGTGGGGAGGTGTTGGAGGAGGATGGAGTGGTCACTGTGTCAAAGGCTGTAGACAGGTCAAGAAGAATGAGGAGTGTTAGTTTGCCTTTGTCACAGTCACACCGCATATCTACTGTCCGCAGTATATACTGGTGCTCCGTTAGGTAAATTGCACTTCAGGTAATTTTGGGAAAAAAACCTTTGTAGGTAAAAGATTGGATGGTGTGCATAGTGATTATGTTACTGGACTAGTAATCCAGAGATGCGAGTTAAATTCCCACCACAGCAGCTGGGGAATTTAAATTCAGTTAATTAAATCTGGAGTAAAAAGCTGGTATCAATAATCGTGGCCATGAAACTATCGGATTGTCGACAACCCATCTGGTTCACTAACGTCCTTCAGGGAAGGAAATCTGCCGTCCTTATCCGGTCTGGTCTATAGGTGACTCCAGACCCACAGCAATGTGGTTGACTCTTAACTGCCCCCTGCAATGGCGTAACAAGCCACTCAGTTGTAACAAACTGCTACAGAAAACAATAAGAATAAAACCGGACGGACCTCCCGGAATCAACCTCGGCACCAGCTACGGACACGACAACGGCACACCCGGCCCAGTCGACCCGGCAAAGTTCTCCTCTCCAACATCTGGGGACTTGTGCCAAAATTGGGAGAGCTGTCCCACAGACTAGTCAAGCAACAGCCTGACATTGTCATACTCACAGAATTATACCTTTCAGCCACTGTCCCAGACTCCTCCATCACCATCCCACTGGCAGGACAGACCCACCAGGGGTGGCAGGGTGGTGTACAGTCAGGAGGGAGTGGTCCTGGGAGTCAACATTGACTCTGGCCCCCAAGAACTCTCATGGCTTCAGGTCAAACATGGGCAAGGAAACCTCCTGCTGATCACCACCTCCAGCCCTCCCTCAGCTGATGAATCCGTACTCCTCCATGTTGAACACCACTTGGAAGAAGCACTGAGAGTAGCAAGGGCTCAGAATGTACTCTGGGTGGGGGACTTCAATGTCCATCACCAAGAGGGGCTCAGTAGCACCACTACTGACCGAGCTGGCCGAGTCCTGAAGGACATAGCTGCCAGACTGGGCCTGTGGCAGGTGGTGAGAGAACCAACACGAGGGGAAAAACCTAGTTAACATCTGTCCATGACAGTATTGGTCGCAGTGACCACCGCACAGTCATTGTGGAGACAAAGACCTGTCTTCACACTGAGGACACCCTCCACCGTGTTGTGTGGCACTACCACCGTGCTAAATGGGATAGATTCAGAACAGATCTAGCAGCTCAAAACTGGGCATCCATGAGATGCTGTGGGCCATCAGCAGCAGGAGAATTGTATTCCACCACAATCTGTAACCTCATGGCCTGGCTCATCCTTCACTCTATCATTACCATCAAACCAGGGGACCAACACTGGTTCAATGAGGAGTGTAGAAGAGCATGCCAGGAGCAGCACCAGGTGTACCTAAAAATGAGGTGCCAACCTGGGGAAGCTGCAACACAGGACTACATGCTAAACAGCGGGAGCAGCATGTTATAGGCAGAGCTAAGCGATCCCACAATCAACGGATCAGATCAAAGCTCTGCAGTCCTGTCACATCCAGTGGTGAATGGTGGTGGACCATTAAACAACTAACGGGAGGAGAAGGCTCCATGAATATCCCCATCCTCAATGATGGCAGAATCCAGCACGTGAGTGCAAAACACAAGGCTGAAACATGTGCAGTTATCTTCAGCCTGAAGTGCCGAGTGGACGATCGATATCGGCCTCCTCCTGAGGTCCCCACCATCACAGAAGCCAGTCTTCAGCCAATTCGATTCACTCCACGTGATATCAAGAAACGGCTGAGTGCACTGGATACAGCAAAGGCTCTGGGCCCCAACAACATCCCGGCTGTTGTGCTGAAGACTTGTGCTCCAGAACTAGCCGTGCCTCTAGCCAAGCTGTTCCAGTACAGCTACAGCACTGGTATCTACCCGACAATGTGGAAAACGGCCCAGGTATGTCCTGTGTATCAAAAACAGGACAAATCCAATCTGACCAATTACAGCCCCATCAGTCTACTCTCAATCATCAGCAAAGTGATGGAAGGTGTCACCGACAGGGCGATCAAGCGGCACTTACTCACCAATAACCTGCTCACTGAAGCTCAGTTTGGGTTCTGCTAGGAACACTCGGCTCCAGACCTCATTACAGCCTCGGTCCAAACATGGACAAAAGAGCTGAATTCCAGAGTGAGGTGAGGATGACTGCCCTTGACATCAAGGCAGCATTTGACCGAGTGTGGCATCAAGGAGCCAGAGTAAAACTGAAGTCAATGGGAATCAGGGGGAAAACTCCCCACTGGCTGGAGTCATACCCAGCACAAAGGAAGATGGTTGTGGCTGTGGTTTGTCATTCAGCTCAGCTTCAGAACATCGCTGCAGGAGTTCCTCAGGGCAGTGTCCTAGGCCCAACCATCTTCAGCTGCTTCATCAATGGCCTTCCCTCCATCATAAGGCCAGAAGTGGGGCTGTTCGCTGGTGACTGCACAGTGTTCAGTTCCATTCACAACTCCCCACATAATGAAACAGTCCATGCCCGTATGGACCTAGATGACATTCAGGCTTGGGCTGATAAGTGGCAAGTAACATTCACACCACACACGTGCCAGGCAATGACCATCTCCAACAAGCGAGAGTCTAACCACCACCCCTTGACATTCAACAACATTACCATCGCCGAATCCCCCACCATCAACATCCTGGGGGTCACCATTGACCAGAAACTTAACTGGACCAGCCACATAAATACTGTGGCTACAAGAGCGGGTCAGAGGCTGGGTATTCTGTGGTGAGTGTCTCACCTCCTGACTCCCCAAAGCCTTTCCACCATCTACAAGGCACAAGTCAGGAGTGCGATGGACCACGCTCCACTTGCCTGGATGGTGCAGCTCCAACAACACTCGAGAAACTCAACTCCAGGCCAAAGCAGCCGCTTGATTGGCCCCCCATCCACCACCTTAAACATTCACTCCCTCCACCACCGGCGCACTGTGGCTGCAGTGTGTACCATCTACAAGATGCACTGCAGCAACTCGCCAAGGCTTCTTCAGCAGCACCTCCCAAACCCGTGACCTCTGGAAGGACAAGGGCAGCAGGCGCATGGGAACACCACCACCTCCACGTTCCCCTCCCAGTCACACACCATCCCGACTTGGAAATATATCGGCCGTTCCTTTATCGTCGCTGGGTCAAAATCCCAGAACTCCTTCCCTAACAGCACTGTGGGAGCACCTTCACCACACGGACTGCAACGGTTCAAGAAGGCGGTTCAGCACCACCCTCTTCAGGGTAATTAGGGATGGGCAATAAATGCTGGCCTTGCCAGCGACATCCACATTCCAGGAACAAATTAAAATACTAACAGACTAATATCTACACTGTACCTTGGCAGCTCTCAAAAGGTTCGGAACTCCACAGAAAGTTTGGACAGCGACATCCATAAACGCGTCTTGCACAATTTCTGCAACAGAAAGCGGGAAAGAAAAATATATATATTTGACATATTCATGAGCAGAATTCGAACAGGTCTACCAAGATGACAAAGGTTGGCATGAATGTAGATGCATCACAATAAAATAGGGAAATTGGGTGATCAACTGCGTTAGTACACCATCCTTTCCATTTTGGGACCCAAGTTCAAATCTAGGCTAGACCAGAGGTGAAAGTCTCCTCCGCTGGCTGTAAAGGCCCCATGTCAGATGAGTTTAGATGGGGTGAATGAACTCAATTGCTTGTGGGCACTTTTGTTGATGCTGCATGGTGTTTGGCCAACAGTAATTGAGGCCATGAACTTGGGAGGCAGCACTGACTGAGTTGCTTACTGCACATTGGCCCGCACTGGATGCTTTCACCTCTGTACCAAAGATCACTAGTTTCCTGCACTGAACCTCTCCAAACAATGAATCTGATGTCTCCTTTTTCGAGGAGATGGTTCGTTGCCCAGTTGTCCTTCTCGAGGTTGCACTCCTGCTGGTCCACCCAGCCACAGCAAGCACATCAGTTTTAAAATGGCGCAGCAGCTCTGCTGTCCTCTTGCTTTTGATCGGTCAATGCGCCGTCTGTGCTCGAGACAAAACATATCGGGACCCGAGTTGACATTGCTGAATCCAGAGAGGTCAGCTCCCCATCTCCCACGCGTCAGCCATTGTGCTCACCCAGCACTCGTCTCGCCAGGATATTGGCGTCGACCCCTTAAATAGCAAATGGCCAGTTTCGACCTGTGTCAGGCACGGCCTGGAATTTCCTCCGAGATGATCCCGCTCTGCTGTCGTAACTTCTACGGAAGTGTGACAGAAATCCTGTTTACAGCTGGGGCAAGAGCAGCTCCGAGGAAATTCTGCCCCATGAACTTACTCCTGCGGAGAGGCAGGGTAAACTAATTGGGTGGTGCAAATCCTGCCTTTCAAAAGACAGGCAGAACGGTAAAAGGAGGGGCGGGGGGGAGCTCTGATAATAAAGGATGACAGAAGGACAGTGGAGAGAAAGGATCTTGGCTCGGAAGATCAGGAATTAGAATCAGTGTGGGTGGAGGTAAGGAATAACAAGGGGCAGAAAACACTGGTGGGAGTAGTGTATAGACCTCCTAACAGTAGCTATACTGTTGCTATACTTACAGAATATTAATCAAGAAATAGTAGGGACTTGTAACTAATATGTCCTTACTATACAGTGCAAATGCACACGAGGCCCATACTAGAGAGAAAGTCAGTCTGTGACCAGTTACCTTTATTAGTCAGCACTGAAGTGCAGAAGATGGGTGGAGCTTCCCCTTTTATACCTGAGAGTCCAGGTTAGGAGTGTCTCCCACAAGTTCACCACCTAGTGGCCAGTGTTCTCACGGTGTACAACTTAAGTCAGTTTATACATGGGTTACAATGACAGTTGAATACATGACAGTAACAAAGGTAATGCAATAATCGTGGAGGACTTTAATCTTCATATAGACTGGAGAAATCAGATTGGTAAAGGTACTCTGGAGGAGTTCATGGAATGCAGTCGGGACATTTTCTGAGAAAAATATGCCGTGGAGCAACAAGGGAACAGGCTATTTTAGATCTTGTATTGTTTAGTGAGACAGTGTTCATTAGCAATCTCATAGTAAGGGATCCTATGGGGCAGAGTGATCATAATATGATAGAATTTCACATTATGTTTGAGAGTGCCTTGCCTAAGTCCGGAACTAGAGTCTTAAACTTAACTAAGACCAATTACATAGGTATGAGGGGCGAGCTGGCTAAGGTAGATTGGAAAAATAGATTAAATTGTATGGCAGCAGATAAATCTAGTGGTTAGCATTTAGAGAAATATTTCATAATTCTTAACAAAAATACATTCCATTGAGAAACAAAAACTCCACAGGAAAATTGATCCATCCGTGGCTAAATAAAGAAGTTAAGGATAGCATTAGATTGAACAGGAAGCTTATAATGTTGCGAAGTAGTAAGTCTGAGGATTGGGAGAGTTTCAGAAACCAGCAAAGGATGACCAAAAAGAATTGATTAAAAAGGGGAAGAATAGACTATGAGAGAAAACGAGCAAGAAATATAAAAACAGATCGTAAGAGCTTCGACAAGTATGTAAAAAGGAAGAAATTAGCTAAAGTAAACATTGGTCCCTTAGAGACTGAGGCAGCAGAAATTATTATAGGGAATAAGGAAATGGCAGAAACGTTAAACAAATATTTTGTATCTGTCTTCACAATCGAAGATGCAAAAAGCATGCCTAAAAAAGTGGGGAACCAAGGGTCTAATGAAGGTGAGCAACTTAATGTAATTAATATACGTAGAGAAAAAGTACTAGAGAAACTAATGGGACTAAAAGGCGACAAATCCTCTGGACCTGACGGCCGACACCCTAGGGTTCTAAAAGAGGTTGCTGCAGAGATCTTGGACGCATTGGTTGTGATCTTTCAAAAGTCCCTAGATTCTAGAACGGTCCCAACGGATTGGAAGGTAGCAAATGTAACACCGCTATTCAAGAAAGGAGGGAGAGAAAAAACAGGGAACTACAGACCAGTTAGCCTGACATCAGTCGTCGGGAAAATGCTGGAATCCATTGTCAGGGAGTGGTATCCGGGCTAGAAAATCATAACATTAGGCAGAGTCAACATGGTTTTATGAAAAGGAAATTGTGTTTGACAAATTTATTAGAGTTTTTTGAGAATGTAACAAGCGGGGTAGATAAAGGGGAACCAGTGGATGTAATATATTTGGATTTCCAAAAGGCATTCGATAAGGTGCCACATAAACTCAAGCATCTTGAGTTATTACTCAAGATAAGGGATCATGGGATTGGAGGTAATGTATTATCATGGATAGAGGATTGGTTAACGGACAGAAAACAGAGAGTAGGGATAAACGGGCTGAGACCTTAAACAATTATTTTGCTTCGGTCTTCACAGTGGAAGACACAAAAACCATGCCAGAGATTGCTGGTCACAGGAATGTGGGAAGGGAGGACCTTGAGATAATCACTATCACTAGGGGGGTAGTGCTGGACAGGCTAATGGATCTCAAGGTAGACAAGTCCCCTGGTCCTGATGAAATGCATCCCAGGGTATTAAAAGAGATGGCAGAAGTTATAGCAGATGCATTCGTTATAATCTACCAAAATTCTCTGGACTCTGGGGAGGTACCATCGGATTGGAAAGCAGCTAATGTAACGCCTTTGTATAAAAAAGGGGGCAGACAAAAGGCAGGTAACTATAGGCCGGTTAGTTTAACATCTGTAGTGGGGAAAATGCTTGAAGCTATCATTAAGGACGAAATAGCGGGACATCTAGATAGGAATAGTGCAATCAAGCAGACGCAACATGGATTCATGAAGGGGAAATCATGTTTAACTAATTTACTGGAATTCTTTGAGGATATAACGAGCATGGTGGATAGAGGTGTACCGATGGATGTGGTGTATTTAGATTTCCAAAAGGCATTCGATAAGGTGCCACACAAAAGGTTACTGCAGAAGATAGAGGTATGCGGAGTCAGAGGAAATGTATTAGCATGGATAGAGAATTGGCTGGCTAACAGAAAGCAGAGAGTCGGGATAAATGGATCCTTTTTGGGTTGGAAATCGGTGGTTAGTGGTGTGCCACAGGGATCGGTGCTGGGACCACAACTGTTTACAATATACATAGATGACCTGGAAGAGGGGACAGAGTGTAGTGTAACAAAATTTGCAGATGACAAAGATTAGTGGGAAAGCGGGTTGTGTAGAGGACACAGAGAGGCTGCAAAGAGATTTAGAAAGGTTAAGCGAAAGAGCTAAGGTATGGCAGATGGAATACAATGTCGGAAAATGTGAGGTCATCCACCTTGGGGAAAAAAAAACAGTAAAAGGGAATATTATTTGAATGGGGAGAAATTACAACATGCTGCGGTGCAGAGGGACCTGGGGGTCCTTGTGCATGAATCCCAAAAAGTTAGTTTGCAGGTACAGCAGGTAATCAGGAAGGCGAATGGAATGTTGGCCTTCATTGCGAGAGGGATGGAGTACAAAAGCAGGGAGGTCCTGCTGCAACTGTATAGGGTATTGGTGAGGCTGCACCTGGAGTACTGCGTGCAGTTTTGGTCACCTTACTTAAGGAAGGATATACTAGCTTTGGAGGGGGTACAGAGACGATTCACTAGGCTGATTCCGGAGATGAGGGGGTTACCTTATGATGATAGATTGAGAAGACTGGGTCTTTACTCATTGGAGTTCAGAAGGATGAGGGGTGATCTTATAGAAACATTTAAAATAATGAAAGGGATAGACAAGATAGAGGCGGAGAGGTTGTTTCCACTGGTCGGGGAGACTAGAACTAGGGGGCACAGCCTCAAAATACGGGGGAGCCAATTTAAAACTGAGTTGAGAAGGAATTTCTTCTCCCAGAGGGTTGTGAATCTGTGGAATTCTCTGCCCAAGGAAGCAGTTGAGGCTAGCTCATTGAATGTATTCAAATCACAGATAGATAGATTTTTAACCAATAAGGGAATTAAGGGTTACGGGGAGCGGGCAGGTAAGTGGAGCTGAGTCCACGGCCAGATCAGCCATGATCTTGTTGAATGGCGGAGCAGGCTCGAGGGGCTAGATGGCCTACTCCTGTTCCTAATTCTCATGTTCTTATGTTCTTATGTCTTTTTTAGGTTGACAGGCTGTAACTAGTGGGGTGCCGCAAGGATCAGTGCTGGGGCCTCAGCTATTTACAATCTATATTAATGACCTAGATGAAGGGACTGAGTGTAATGTATTGAAGTTTGCTGATGATATAAAGCTAGGTGGGACAGTAAGCTGTGAGGAGAACACAAAGCGTCAGCAAAAGGATACAGATAGACTAAGTGAGTGGGCAATAAGGTGGCAGATGGAGTATAATGTAGGGATATGTGAGGTTCTTCACTTTGGAAGGAAGAATCGAAAAACAGAATCTTTTTCAAATAGTGAGAAACTTTTAAATGTTGGTGTTCAGAGAGATTGGGATGTCCTTGTGCAAGAAACACAGAAAGCTAGCATACAGGTACAGCAAGCAATACGGCAGGCAAATGGCATGTTGTCCTTTATTGCAAGGAGTTGGAGTATACCAGTAAGGAAGTCTTGCTACAATTGTACAGGACCTTGGTGAGACCACACCTGGAGTACTGTGCACAGTTTGGGTCTCCTTATCGAAGGAAGGATATATTTGCCTTGGAGACGGTGCAACAAAGGTTCACTAGATAGATTCCTGGGATGAGAGGGCCGTCGTATGATGAGAGATTGTGTAGAATGGGCCGATACTCTCTGGAGTTTAGAAGAATGAGAGGTGATCTCATTGAAATATACAAGATTCTGAAAGGGATTGACAGGGTAGATGCTGAGAGGTTGTTTCCCTGGGCTGGAGTGTCTCGAATTAGGGGAGGCACAGTCTCAGGATAAGGGGTAGGCCATTTAAGACAGAGATGAGGAGGAATTTCTTCACTCAGGAGGGTTGTGAATCTTTGGGATTCTCTGCCCCAGAGGGCTGTGGATGCTGAGTCTCTGAATATATTCAAGGCTGAGATCGATAGATTTTTGGAGTCTCGGGGAATCCAGGGCTATGGGGAGCGGGCAGAAAAGTGGAGTTGAGGTCTTATTGACTGGCGGAGCAGGCTCGAGGGGCCGAATGGCCTACTCTTGCTCCTATTTCTTATGTCCTTATGCCTTGCATCCAAATGAAGGAAAGCATTGATGGAGGCCAGGGAGCCTATTGTCAGCCTTTGGCCAGGGATGACAATGAGGGGGAATGGGGGGAGGAACCAAAAGACATAAAATAAATTTAAGGTAAGGACAGGACGACAAGAGAAAAGGAAAAAAACATATTTTGATGTCGTCAGCCCTTCCAATATGTCGCAAAGGGAGCTCTGGGTTTCGTGCTTTCAGGAAACAATAAAGCTTCAGTTAACTTACCTGTAATTTTCTTCAGTATTTTAATGGCAGGTTGTTGCAGCTTTGCAATCTGTTGCTTCACGATCGACTCGAACGTTTTAAAGTTGACAAACCCAGGTAACTCCCGCCCACGGTAAGAGTTTTCATATTCCAGAACTTTCTTACGCATCACACCATGGACTGTTATTCAAAGTAAATAAATTAGAAACGGTCACATTTTTGGAGGATGATCAGCATTTTATTGTGTGGTCCTACAGCAGTAATGCCTTTGCACTGGACACAGGCATGAGGTGAAATCGCATGTTAACATAACAGACCATCAATTAGAAAGAAAGGATTTGCATTTATACAGCGCTTTTCATGACTTCAGGCTGTCCCAAATCGATTAGCAGCCATTGAAGTATTTTTGAAGTGTCGTCGCTGTTGTAATGTAGGAAACGCTGAAGCCAATTTGCACAGCAAGCTCCCACAAACAACAATGAGATTACAACTAGATAATCTATTTTTTAGTGATGTTGGTTGAAGGATAAATATTGGTGCGGGATCTTTTACATCCACCTGAGAGGACATACGTCTCATGAGAAAAACGGCACCTCCGACAGTGCGGCACTCCCTCAGTACAGCCGAGATAATGCGCTCAAGTCTCTGGAGCAGGACTTGAACCCACGACGTTCTGATGTTGAGGCAAGAGCGCTACTCAGTGAGCCACAGCTGATACCATTCATACGCCTCTTTCCCCCTCCCAACTTGGAAGCCAAGAATTTAGGGGGCGAAATTGCCCTTTTTTTATAGCTCAGTTAGTGCCTCCGGGAGTCGCTAATGGGGTGGAGGAGACTTTTTGGCCGGGGAAGGGGACGACACTGCCTCCTGGGAAATTGCCCAGGAGTTTGCGGAGGTGCTGCTACGCCCTATGGTTAGTGCCCCAGGCCACCACGCAACCAGCAATGTCATCGATGTGCACAGTGATCCCTTACCACTCCGGGGCGGGAAATTGCCCCGCGGGCCTTGAGGCTGGTGCAAGTGGATGTCAACGTCAGCTTTACTGGTCGCGAAGCTGGCCAATGTCCGCTCGCGGGGCGCTCCTTAAAGCGGAGGGCGCCAGCGACCCCAGCCGCCATCTTTTTTTGCCTGCTGACTAGCAAGTTCCGGATCGCCAGCGTGCAACCCGGTGCTCCATTTTGGGTGCCAAGCCGCAGGCCCGGTCCTATGCTTCCCTGGTGGCCTAGGGGAGGTGCTCAGAGGCCTTGCAGAGTGCGCAGTGGCCCTTCCCCTTTAAGTGAAGGGGAGAGCTGTTGAAGTGCACCAGTGCCAAGCGGAGCACGACTCTGAGGAAAGTTAGCATGAGCATGAGTGGGTAGGAATTGTTATGTTCAAAATAAATCCACAGGACTGTATTGCAAGCTCAAACTGTTGTGACCTTGGTCTCTTTATTCAGACTCCAGAGTGGGGAAGCAGCATGGTGAGTCACCTTTTATACCTGCTTGCCCCAGGGTGCACAGGTGACCCACAGGTGTGCCCCCTGGTGGCAAATTTGGGTAAGGTCTACATACATACATAATATCACTTCCCCCCCACCCCTCAAGTCTTATTATGCAAGTTATGGCGATCGGGCGCCCAGCGCCCCCGAGTCAATCGCCTGGGTTGAAGTCTTGACATGGTGGGTTTGTCTTTGTGGTTGACGGTGAAGTTGATCGTGTTAGTGGGTTGCTGGGGGCCAGGTCCTTACGGTGTGGTTCCTGGTTATCTGTCGCTCACCATTTGGTCTCGTCCCACTGCTTACATGGTTTCACAATCAAACGCTCCGTTTTTGTCACATGCACTCCATTCCCCCCTTGGCTAATGCGGTGCTAACGGCCCGACTGGGGCCCTGAACATGGTCTAGGTCACTTACTCTGATGTCGCGTGGAGGGGCCGTGCCCACATGGTGCATTCTCTGCTGATGGCCTGCAGAAGGCTCGGCTCTGAGTGATTCAGTCTGGTGATTGTGTAACACCCAGGATAGCCGGGTCTACTGTGGCACGCGTGGTGCTGGGTTTAGTGATTTGGGCGCTGACCCTGAGGTCGGGCAAGCCCAGGATGGCCGCAATGGCCTTGAGACTTTCGGTAGTGGCGGGAGGCCTAGTGGTCCCTGTGGACATTGGGCCGTAGTATGGGGGCCCCGGACCACCGACTGTGTGTAGCCGCCCTGCCTTGCTTTGCAACGTTGAGATGGGTCTATCGTCTTTTTGGTGGATAGATTGCCACATCCCATCCAGCAGTTCACTTTTGGCAGGCAGTGACGTGGGATCCTGGCTGGTCCAGGTCCGAAGCTGGGGGGCCGTTACAGTTGACTCCTCACTCTCTAGCACTTCCACGACCGCGAGTGTGTCTGCATGCTGTGCCGATTCCACCCGGGGGTGGGCAACGGTAGCCCACTGAGAGCATAGGTGCCGCTCCCTGTGCCTGGCCGGTGGCGGATCATGTTACAGTGCACAGTGTTAGACATTCTCCAAACAACACATCGATAATGGTGCCTCTACTCTCCCAAGCTCGTGGGACTCGAGCACATATTGGGACACTCTTTGGTAAATCTCTATAGTCCCGTGAACACAGGCTGCTGCTTTGTTTAACTTATTGGACACATGTTCAATCGTTTGGTGCTCACCCGCTACTTTAGCTTGCTGCACAACACTCCCGTCCCCGTGTGGTAACATCTCACTTGTTACAAATACTTTGTCAGATACATATACAACTGGTTGGGGTTCACCCGCTACTTTGGCTTGTTGCAAGGTACCCCCGACCCCATACAATGGAACATCATTGGCCGCGAAAGACCGCTCGCATGGGTTACATGGTGCACACAATTTATTTGAGCGTGGTGGGTTCCTGGCCTTTACTGCGGCTGCCCCTTTAGCTTTGCTTCAAACCCAGTCGTCTTCCTTGCTGGGCGACACATTCCTCCGTTCCGGCGACCTTCCGTGGTCTGGACATACCTTCGTCCCTTGGTCTGGATGCCGCCTTGTCCGATGGTCTGGACGCCCTCTCGTCCGTGTCCGTGATGCCGACTGCCGTGATCTTCCTCCCCAGGTATTTTGCCTCTGGCGTTGGGAAGACGCCTTTGGCTCGTTTTGGCCGGTGTCCCACTCTGCATGGTCGACCCGGAGCCTCTGCCATCATCGCAAAAGGGTCGTCAGCTTTGGGTGGTGGGTACCAGCTGTACCTTTGCTCAGTTGAACGTTACCTCCTCGTGGTTCTGATGAGCAGCCTGTGCCTCGGGGATCTGCACTTCGATGCCTGGTTCAGCTGGAAGAGGGAGTTTACTTGGTCTTTGGGAAAGGGAGGCCTCGTTCACTGGAGAGGGTACACAGAGGTCTTCCCAGTTCCATTGAATCTTCCCCATCCACCTCCTGGCAAGCAGTGTTGGCCCATCACCTGAAACAATCCACAGTAGTAATTCGTGCACTGTTCCCTCATGGAATGCTCTTAGGTCCGCACTACCAATAACTGGTATCAGTTCCTCGGTGTAGGTGCGCAGCTTTGCCTGAATCAGGATCAGCTCTGGTCGCTTGTCTTCGTCACTCCACAGCCTCTCGAAAGCTTTCTGGCTCATAACTGATTGACTCGCCCCATGTCTAGTCCATGGAGACTGGAGTGTTGTTAAGTTCAACTTTTAACATTATCGGAGGGCTTTTGGTGGTGAAGGTTCAATTGCCTCTTCTGCTCGTTCATCGTGATCCTCGCTGGATCGGTCGTCCTCTCCTGACACTGCCACGTGGTGAGTCAGAGATCGTTTGCACACTCGCTGGAGGTGCCCCATTGTTCCACAGCCCTTGCACACATAGTGCTGGAATCGACGTTGATGAACTCTATGACTGCCCCCGCAGTGCCAACATGGTGCTAATGGATACGCATTCACGCCCCACGGCGGACTCTGAGTCACTCTAGGCCTAGGTCTAGCCTCTGCAACCGTATAGGCCCTGCCCTGTGCCGTTCTGCCTGCTGAAAACATTATTTTGTGCACGGTGCTCACTGGTGAGATTCGATTCTGTGAAGATATGTGTGATATCGCTCGTGGATATGAAGGCCTGGGCTATCGTGAGGGCCTTGCTCAGATCTAGGGATTCGACAGACAGCAGTTTGTGAAGGATAGCTTTGTGGCCGATTCTAAGCACGAAAAAGTCCAGCAACATTTCCCCCAAGGATCCTGCAAAGTCGCACTGCCCCGCAAGGCGTCTTAGGTCATAAGAACATAAGAACATAAGAATTAGGAACAGGAGTAGGCCATCTAGCCCCTCGAGCCTGCTCCGCCATTCAACAAGATCATGGCTGATCTGGCCGTGGACTCAGCTCCACTTACCCGCCCGCTCCCCGTAACCCTTAATTCCCTTATTGGTTAAAAATCTATCTATCTGTGATTTGAATACATTCAATGAGCTAGCCTCAACTGCTTCCTTGGGCAGAGAATTCCACAGATTCACAACCCCTGGGAGAAGAAATTCCTTCTCAACTCGGTTTTAAATTGGCTCCCCCGTATTTTGAGGCTGTGCCCCCTAGTTCTAGTCTCCCCGACCAGTGGAAACAACCTCTCCGCCTCTATCTTGTCTATCCCTTTCATTATTTTAAATGTTTCTATAAGATCACCCCTCATCCTTCTGAACATTCTGGCCCTCGGAGCGACGGTGTGTGTAAAAGCGATACCTGGCCATCAAGATGCTCTCCTTTGGCTTGAGATGTTCCTTAGCCAGCGTACACAGCTCTGTGTAAGATTTGTCCGTTACTTTGACCGGTGACAGCAAGTTCTTTAGGAGGCCATATACCGATGACCCACATACAGTGAGGAGAATCTCTCTGTGCTTGGCCTCCGTCTCAGCCTTGTCCAATTCGATGGCCACAAAGTACTGGTCGAGGTGCTCGACGAAAGCTTCCCAATCATCATCCTCAACAAGTCTCTCAAGAATACCAACAGCAGCCATTACCGTGTGTAAGTTCGTGATCCGTTCCTCGTCGCCAATTTGTCATGTTCAGAATAAATCCACAGGATTATATCGCAAGCTCAAACTGTTGTGACCTTGGTCTCTTTATTTTAGACCCCAGAGTGAGGAAGCAGCATGGTGAGTCACCTTTTATACCTGCTTGCCCCAGGGTGCACAGGGGACCCTTAGGTCTCCCACAGGTTTGACCCTGGTGGCAAGTCCTACATTTGGGTAAGGTCTATATACATACATAACAGGAATCTTTGGGGGCGCAGGACACTTGGACACAGGACAGTTATGAGGGAACGTGTCAGAGTCAAAAGAACCGATAGCCTGTTCCAATTAAATATGAGCAATATTTAAGTCAGAAATCCCTGCCTGGCTCTGAAAAAGCGATCGAAATAACATAATTGTACTCACATTGAAGTTTAACTGTATCGAGATGATATTTCCAGTTTTCAAACTCCTTCCGTACTTTGGTGTAGCACCTCTCCAGCTTGACATAATCCTCCGACTCCTCCCCTGAAGCTAAATCAATGAGGTGTTGGCCAAACGCATTGATTTTCTGTGAACAAAATCGAAGACAGTGAACAATGGCAATCACTTGCTGCTGCTCCTGTCTCTGGGCAAGAGAGGGGTTAGGTTAGTGCTGCTTCTGGGAGAGGGAGGGGGAGGGAGGGAGGGAGGGGTTGGGGGAGAGGGGAGGTGGAGTGAGGGGAGGTGGAGTGAGGGGAGGTGGAGTGAGGGGAGGTGGAGTGAGGGGAGGTGGAGTGAGGGGAGGTGGAGTGAGGGGAGGGGGAGTGAGGGGAGGGGGAGTGAGGGGAGGGGGAGTGAGGGGAGGGGGAGTGAGGGGAGGGGGAGTGAGGGGAGGGGGAGTGAGGGGAGGGGGAGTGAGGGGAGGGGGAGTGAGGGGAGGGGGAGTGAGGGGAGGGGGGGTGAGGGGAGGGGGGGTGAGGGGAGGGGGGGTGAGGGGAGGGGGGGTGAGGGGAGGGGGGGTGAGGGGAGGGGGGGTGAGGGGAGGGGGGGTGAGGGGAGGGGGGGTGAGGGGAGGGGGGGTGAGGGGAGGGGGGGTGAGGGGAGGGGGGGTGAGGGGAGGGGGGTGAGGGGAGGGGGGGTGAGGGGAGGGGGGGTGAGGGGAGGGGGGTGAGGGGAGGGGGGTGAGGGGAGGGGGGGGTGAGGGGAGGGGGGGTGAGGGGAGGGGGGGTGAGGGGGGGTTGAGGGGAGGGGGTTTAGGGGAGGGGGGTGAGGGGTGAGGTGAGGGGGGTGAGGGGGGTGAGTGGAGGGGGGGAGGGGGGTGAGTGGAGGGGGTGAGGGAAGGGGGGGGGAGGGGTGAGATGAGGGGGGTGAGGTGAGGGCGGTTAGGGGTCGGGGTGAGGGGAGGGGGGTGAGGGGAAGAGGGGGAGGGGTCAGGGTGAGGGGAGGGGGTTGAGGGGAGGGGGTTGAGGGGAGGGGGTTGAGGGGAGGGGGGGGTGAGGTGAGGGGTGGGGGGTGAGGGGAGGGGATGGGAGGGGGGTGAGGGGAGGGGGGGTGAGGTGAGGTGGGTGAGGTGAGGGGGGGTGAGGTGAGGGGGGTGAGGGGAGGGGGGTGAGGGGAGGGGAGGGGGGAGGGGAAGGGGTTGAGGGGAGGGGGGTGAGGGGAGGGGGGGTGAGGTGAGGGGTGGGGGGTGAGGGGAGGGGATGGGAGGGGGGTGAGGGGAGGGGGGGTGAGGTGAGGTGGGTGAGGTGAGGGGGGGTGAGGGGAGGGGAGGGGTGAGGGGAGGGGAGGGGGGAGGGGAAGGGGTTGAGGGGAGGGGGGTGAGGGGTCGGGGTGAGGGGAGGGGGGTGAGGGGTCGGGGTGAGGGGAGGGGGGTGAGGGGAGGGAGGAGGGGAGGGGTGAGGGGAGGGGGGTGAGGGGAGGGGGGGGGGTGAGGGGAGGGGGGTTGAGGGGGAGGGGGGTGAGGGGTCGGGGTGAGGGGGAGGGGGGGGTGAGGGGGAGGGGGTGAGGGGGGGTGAGGGAGGGGGGAGGGGAGGGGGTGAGGGGAGGGGGGTGAGGGAGGGGAGGGGTGAGGGGAGGGGGTGAGGGGTCGGGGTGAGGGGAGGGGGGTGAGGGGAGGGGAGGGGTGAGGGGGGGGTGGGGGAGGGGGGGGGAGGGGGGGGGGTGGGGGGGGGGAGGGGAGGGGGTGAGGGGGGGGCGGGGTGAGGTGAGGGGGGGTGAGGTGAGGGGGGGAGGTGAGGGGGGGAGGGGGAGGGGGGTGAGGGGAGGGGGGTGGTGAGGGGGGGTGAGGGGAGGGGAGGGGTGAGGTGAGGGGGGGTGAGGGGAGGGGGGTGAGGGGAGGGGGTGAGGGGAGGGGGTGAGGGGTCGGGGTGAGGGGAGGGGGAGAGGGGGAGGGGGGTGAGGGGAGGGGGGTGAGGGGAGGGGGGGGTGAGGGGTCGGGGGTGAGGGGGAGGGGGGTGAGGGGTCGGGGTGAGGGGAGGGGGGGTGAGGTGAGGGGGTGGGGGGTGAGGGGAGGGGGAGGGGGGAGGGGAGGTAGTTGAGGGGATGGGGGTGAGGGGTCGGGGTGAGGGAGGGGGGTGAGGGGAGGGGGGTGAGGGGGAGGGGGGGGAGGGGAGGGGGGGGGTGAGGGGAGGGGGGAGGGGCTGCGTCACGTTATAAGCTATCGGAACGCACCACCCTTGGACCTCCATCGCCGAGTCTTCCAAAGTCTGTGGTATCCGGGAGAGGTCCCCGAATTTACGTGCCAATGACGGGCGCCCCCCCGCCCCCATCACGAGGGGCACATCCAGAGCCTCCATTAGTAGCAGCAGGACGTAAAGTTCCACTCGAGGTCCCGGTTTAAGGGTGGGTGGGGGCGTTACCAGGTTCAGGAAGACAATCGGCTGTGCACTCTTTGCAAGCGCAGTGCATTATTGAACTAATCAAAATCAAAATGAGTTTTCTCTTTTAAGGATTCAAGCCACGATGCCGGCCCGAACCCCTAAGATGGGCTGGACTTCTGCCGTTTGGCGACATGGTGTATTGCCAATGGTGTGCCCGGTCCCTCTGGCGGTCAGGAATACAGGAAGCCCTGTTGTAGGGAGTCTCTGCCCTTGGCCCAACCCCCTCTTACGCCATTGGACTTGTGTGGAGTGGGCGGAGGCTCTGCCCCTTATAAGGCTCTACAGAACCCCTGATGATTTACCCCGCACTTTACGTGTCCGGGTTCAGGGCTCACTCCCCTCTGCCCCCCCCCTCGGGGTCACAGTAGCAATGTGTTGCCGGAATGTCTGCTGATTTTCAGCCCACGTACAATGCAATACTAACTTGAATCATAAAAGTTACTCTTTCACTGTCTGTGTCCGGAACTCCCTCGCCTTGCCTTTCCAGATCACTGGCCGTTCGGACCAGTTTCTCTTCAATCTCCTTTTCTAAACTGGGTAATGATTTCTTCAAAAAAACAAGAAGATGATTACAGTCTAAAATCAACAATCTTTAAAAGCCCAAGTTAAAGTAAGCGCCAGCACCTCTGGAACTGTGGTTTTGGTTGAACTAGAACATGTTTAGCAAACACTTACTGTGATGTGATCAACAAGCTCTGACGTAAGTCTTTCAGCCAAGCATGGGATAGTAGCCTTCTTATCATCCAAAAGTGGTCTGAGGAGAAAAGAAATTGCACAACATTATTAGTCATACAACAGGGCTTTTCTATAAACCATGTCTCAATGGGCAGCACTCTCGCCTCGGAGTCAGCAGGTTGTGGGTTCCTGTCCCACTCCAGACACTTGAGCACATAAATCTAGGCTGACAATCCAGTGCAGTGCTGAGGGAGCACTGCACTGTTGGAGGTACCGTCATTCAGATGAGACGTTAAACTGTGGTCTTCTGCCACATACCTGCCTGACTTATAGCTGGAGTATTACATAGAACATACAGCACAGAAACAGACCATTCGGCCCAACTTCTCTGCCAAAGAGGACAACGGACTTTTATTAAGATAAGCAGAATGCATAGCGATTTGGGAAGCAGCGAACTAGAGTTCTATTTCGGATGAGATGTTAAATCGAAGTCCCAGCTCCTCTCTTAGGTGGACATAAAAGATCCCATGGCACTATTCGAAGAAGAGCAGGGGTGTTATCCCTGGTGACCTGGCCAATATTTATCCCTCAACCAACATCACCAAAACAGATTATCTGGTCATTATCACATTGCTGTTTGTGGGAGCTTGCTGTGCACAAATTGGCTGCTGCAGTTCCTACATCACAATAGTGACTACACTCCACAAGTACTTCCTTGGTGGTAAATTGCTTTGGGATGTCCTGTGGTCGTGAAAGGAGCTATATAAATGCAGGTCTTTTTCAAATCTGTTGTGGTTGCCATCTCAAGAACAGAGCTACAGGTCGGATATTTTATATGGTTTCTATACAAAACATATTATTCAAAGGAGGTAAAGAATATTTGTAAATTATTCTTGGGATGTGGGTGATGCTTGCCTGCCCATGGTCATTGGCCATCTCTCCTTGACCCGAGGTGGTGGTGGGCTCCCTCCCTGACTTGTGGTGATGATGCACTATTCTAGGGCCCAAAATTCACCACCATTTAGCGCCAGATTTTTTGAGGTGTCAGTATTTTTTGGAGCTAACTTATTTTTAAGTTTCGCCAAGGGTATAACAGGTAATGGCTGATTTTTTTTAGTTAAGGTTTTTATGACACCACTCGGGGTCAAACCCATCCGTAATGCCATTTTAGACCGTTTTTGCGAGTTTCGCCAATAAGGATTTTTTCAAAAACGGTGGTGGGGACCACAGGAGAGCGCCTTGAAAAACCTTCCCCCAAATCGGAGTCAGATAGAAATCGGCGTTACAGACATCTTGTTTATCGGAGCCGAGTTACATGTTTTGGAGGGAGAGAACAAGACATATATTATATCCAAACTCATTAAAAATGTTTAAAAGAGAAACTTTATTTATTGCAGTAAATTGCGAGTTGCAGTTCCACCACTGAACCCTGCTCACCGGGCTTGAGGCTCACAGGGTCGGAGTGCCGGCTGGCAGGATTGCTCCCTCGGCCAGACACAGGAGCTCGGCCCTCAGTTTCCAAAGAAACCTGGGGGGAGGAGGTGGAAGCCAAGCCGGGGAGAAGGGCAGCAGCGGGGGGCCTTTCGGGTTAGGGGCGGCATTGGGGGGGTCTTTCAGCCAGGGATAGGGGTAACAAGGGGGGCCTTTCGGCCAGGGATAGGGATAGCAATGGGGGTCTTTCAGCCAGGGATAGGGATAGCAATGGGGGTCTTTCAGCCAGGGATAGGGATAGCAATGGGGGTCTTTTGGCCAGGGATAGGGATAGCAATGGGGGTCTTTTGGCCAGGGATAGGGATAGCAATGAGGGTCTTTTGGCCAGGGATAGGGATAGCAATGGGGGTCTTTTGGCCAGGGATAGGGATAGCAATGGGGGTCTTTTGGTCAGGGATAGGGATAGCAATGGGGGGCCTTTTGGCCAGGGATAGGGATAGCAATGGGGGTCTTTTGGCCAGGGATAGGGGTAGCAATGGGGGTCTTTTGGCCAGGGATAGGGATAGCAATGGGGGGCCTTTTGGCCAGGGATAGGGATAGCAATGGGGGTCTTTTGGCCAGGGATAGGGGTAGCAATGGGGGTCTTTTGGCCAGGGATAGGGGTAGGAATGGGGGGTCTTTTGGCCAGGGATAGGGATAGCAATGGGGGTCTTTTGGCCAGGGATAGGGGTAGCAATGGGGGTCTTTTGGCCAGGGATAGGGGTAGCAATGGGGGTCTTTTGGCCAGGGATAGGGGTAGCAATGGGGGTCTTTTGGCCAGTAATAGTGGCAGCTGCGGCGGGCCATTTTCGAGCCGTTGGCTGGGACAGGGAGTTTTAGCATCAAAGCTCTCCCAGGGCAGGAACATCACGGATACAAATGCAAAATACGGGATTCTGGAATAAAAACGGCAAAATGCTGGAAACATCAGAAGGGTTGGCACAGGAAAAATCAGCACAGGTTAGCGACAGAGTGAAGCTGTACAATTACACGTTACCCTGGGAACCTAAATGCTTGGGCATGCGGAGAATGGGCCTCAGTTTTTCGGCGCGATCAATTAGCTCCACCCACAGAAGCCCAGGTCTTTCTGCACAGCACCAAATTCAAACAGAAATATAGTGACCGTCGGATTTTTTTTTGCCACTACTTCAGCTTAAAAAATCATCCTTAACTCGCGCCAAAAAAGGCAATGTGGAATTTTGGGCCCAAAGTGCTGTTAGGTAGGCAATACCAGGGTACCTGTATTGATGTAACAACAATGAAGGAATAGATGGAGGGGTGTTTGGAGGTTAAGATGCTCTTACAAATTGGAAAGGAGGATGAAAGCTCGGAAGGGACCCAGAGAGGAAGATAGGAAGTAATGGAAGGACAAAGGAAGAGAGCAAGTCACGGAGAGAGAAAAAAAGGAAGGAATGTGGATGGAGAAGAACAACGCATTTATACAGTGCCCTTAATGTAGTAAAACATCTCAAGGCACCTCACACAAAATATCAAACAAACCGAGCCATATAGGGAGATATTAGGACAGGTGACTAAAAGCTTGGACAAAGAGGTAATTTTTAAGGAGCATCTTAATGCAGGAGAGAGGCAGGGAGGTTTAGGCAGGGAGTTGCAGAGTTTCGGGCCGAGGCAACAGAAGGCACGGCCACCAATGGTGGAGCGATTAAATTGTGAATGCACAAAAGGCCAGAACTGGAGGAGCTGCAGATATCTCGGGGGGATGTGGGGCTGGAGGAGATTACAGAGATAGGGAGGGGCTAGGCCATGGAGAGATTTGAAAACAAGGGTGGGAATTTTGAAATTGAGTCATTCCCAGAGCATCAGCGAGTACAGGGGTGATAGAAACATAGAAATTAGGTGCAGGAGTAGGCCATTCGGCCCTTCAAGCCTGCATCGCCATTCAATAAGATCATGGCTGATCATTCAACCTCAGTACCCCTTTCCTGCTTTCTCTCCATGGGTGAATTCTGGCCTTTTGTGCATTCAAATTAGCACAAAGTGTGACCAACTTTATTTGATCTTGCGAAAAGATATTTGATGTCCTCGAATTAATGTCATCGCTTTGGGCCATACACAGTCATACTACATGGAGGCGTACTACTTCAGGGAGCCAAGCGAGCTGCTGCAGGAGGGTGAAGGCAGCGAAGAGTGACGTCACCAAGATCCAGGTCAGTGATTGAAGCGTGGGCAGATACAGCAGGAGCAGCAAGAGACTGTGGAGGGATGTGATTGGGGCCCAGGAGAGGTGTGAGTTCGGGCCAGGGGCCCAGGGGCAGCACGGGGCCAGCCCACACTGCGGTATGTGTGTGTACTAGGTCCGTGCAGCAGAGCTGGTCTCCAGTTGTCTTGGTTAATCCTTGCCACTGGACCAAGCCCGTGTGGTGGCTGGTGTGCAACGGCCACCCCACGTTAAAAAAATGCACGCACAGGCATCTTCCACCCTTCAACATGTAGTTCGGGTCCTTTATTGAACTCATCCTTTTTTAGCGTGGAAGCAAGTCATCCTCCTTTCGAGGGACCGCCGATGATGATGATGATGAAGGGTGAATGGGACTTGGTGCGAGTAAGGATACAGGTTGCTTTAATGAAAGATATTTATGACCAATATTTCCGCTAAGGTGTGTGCGGGGCGGCGCAGTAATCTAAACGGTCCAGCACAGACTGCTCACCGGCCTTTACATTGTAAATATTGCGCAGAAATTTAAAGGGACTGCGTAATGAAAGAAACAGGCCATGCAGCACAAAGCACAGCTTACAGAGAATATTGTTTATGACAGAAGCTGTTCATTGCTGTTGGCTTTACCTAAAGTCCTCATGGTCTTCAAAAAACGTTTTCTCTTTCTCGATTGCGTCACTCAACTTCAGTTGGTCATTAATCTCCTGTTGGCCACGGCACTTGACGATCATAAACCCTTTCCTCAGCTCCACCACGAGGTTCTGTATGATGTCGACCACGTTTCCTTCTGTTCCTTTGTCGATCAGGTCAGGTTTGGTCAAAATACCTGGATTTTCAACACATTTTGGCAGTGAGAAAACAGTGTTACTGCGCTCCGTGACAAATCTCTTATTGTTTTTGCAGCCTGAAGGTCTGCCCCTTCCTGCCCAGCCGTGTGAGCTACAGGCCAGTGACTGTGGGATGTATATACTTAAGGGTAGGTTTTCCGACTTTACTTTCAGGGCCTGCATGAATCCATGCTGAGGTCAATGGGCCCTCGAAGATTTTCCATCCCTTAAGTGGATAAGGTACTTAATGAATACATTGCAGCTGTCTTTACAAAAGATGGGACGATGCTGATGTTGAAGTTAAGAAGGAAGAGAATGAAATATTGGACGGGATAAACATAGTGAGAGGAAGTATTAAGGGGTTTAACATCCTTGAAAGTAGATAAATCGCCAGGACCGGATGAAATATATCCGTGGCTACTAAAAGAAGCAAGGGAGGAAATTGCGGAGGCTCTGACCATCATTTTACAATTCTCCCTGTCTACAGGAGTTGTGCCAGAGGATTGGAGAACTGCTCACGTTGTACCATTGTTTAAAAAGGGAGGAAGGGATAAACCGAGTAATTACAGGCCAGTTAGTTTAACCTCGGTGGTGGGCAAATGACTGGAACCGATTCTGAGGGACAGTATAAACCTTCATTTAGAAACACACAGATTAATCAAGGACAGTCAGCATGGATTTGTTAAGGGAAGGTCGTGTCTGACTAATTTGATTGAGTTCTTTGAGGCGGTTCTTTGAGGTTCAATAAGGGCAGTGCATTTGATGTAGTTTACGTAGATTTTAGCAAGGCTTTTGACAAGATCCCACATGACAGGCTGATCAAAAATTAAAAGCCCATGGGATCCAAGGGAGAGGGGCAAATTGGATCCAAAACTGGCTCAGTGCAGGAAGCAAAGGTAATGGTTGGGGGGAGGTTTTGTGATTGGAAGGCTGTTTCCAGTAGGGTTCCACAGGGCTCAGCACTCCGTCCCTTACTTTTTGTAGTATAAATGATTTAGACTTAATTGTTGGGGGCATGATAAAGAAATGTTCAGATGATACAAGAATTGTCGGTGTGGTTGACAGTGAGGAGGAACGCTCCCGACTGCAGGAGGATATCGATGGACTGGTCAGTTGGGCAGAAAGGTGGCAAATGGAATTCAATCCGGAAAAGTGCGAGGGAATGTATTTGGGGAGGGGCAACAAGGCAAGGGAATACACAATAAATGGGAGCATACTGAGGAGGTGTGGAGGAACAGAGGGACCTTGGAGTGTATGTCCACAGATCCTTAAAGGTAGCAGGACAGGTAGATAAGGTGGTTAAAAAGGCATTCGGAATGCTTTCCTTTATTAGCTGAGGCATTGAATACAAGAGCAGGGAGGTTATGCTTGAACTGTATACAACACTAGTTAGGCCACAGCTGGAGTACTGTGTGCAGTTCTGGTCACCACATTACAGGAAGGATGTGATTGCACTGGAGAGGGTGCAGAGGAGATTTACGAGGTTGTTACCAGGACTGGAAAACTTTAGCTATGAGAAAAGATTGGATAGGCTGGGGTTGTTTTCCAGCCTGAAGAGGCTGAGGGGAGATTTAATTGAGGTGTATAAAATTATGATGGGCCTAGATAGAGTGAATAGAAAGGACCTATTTCCCTTGGTAGAGGGGTCAATAACCAGGGGGCATAGATTTAAAGTAATTGGTAGAAGGATTAGAGGGGATTTGAGGGGAAATTTCTTCACCCAGAGGGTGGTGGGGGTCTGGAACTCATGGCCTGAAAGGGTGGTAGAGGCAGAAACCCTCACCACATTTAAAAGGCACTTGGATGTGCACTTAAAGAGCCGTAACCAAGAGGGCTACGGACCTAGTGCTGGAAGGTGGGATAAGGCTGGGTAGCTCTTTTTTGACTGGCACAGACACAATGGGCCAAATGGCCTCCTTCGGTGTCATAATTTTCTATGATTCTATGAAAACGAAATGAATAGAAAATTCCGCAGAGCCTCTGCGCCAGAACTCCCAATAAATGCTCCGAAGAAAATTTGCAAACTCTACTCTTTTAACGTGTACGTGCAAAAGATTTTAGATTTAGTGAATACAGTGTCAGAGTTTGCCATGGTTGGGATTTATACTCACAACCTCTGGGTTACTAATCCATTCACCATTGTACCAGCATACCTGCACTTTGCGTTATTAACACGCAAATACTCAATCGGTGAAGTTACTTTGTTCACTATTTAAACAGGTTAACATCTTTGTTAAAATACCTATTGAAGGAATTTCATATGAGCACAATTCAACATTTGCACTTTAATGTTGGCACAGCATGATTTTTAAGGCCATAAAGTCTCATATCCCATTGTGGACAGAATTCCACTCTGTCGATATAAATATGACGTACATGTTACTCTGAGCTCAATATTGTGCAGCATTGATTAATATAGTGCCACAAACAAAAGGTGCAACATAATAACAGTTTGAGGCAGGAGGAGGATTTCGACGCACCTAGTACACTGCGAATAACCCTGGATCTCATTTGTTGACAAGAACCTGTCTAGTTCCTTCTTGGTGCCATCAAAATGTGATAGTGCTAATGAAAGGTTTGTTTTGAACAATCGCAGGGATAACAGTCTAAAGGACATTGCTCAGTTTAATTACCCAGAGTTCTCTCTCCAAAAGGGTCCACTTCCTGGGCCATTTTCAGAGCTTCTGTGGTTGCTATGTCAACGTTGCATGGCACAACCACAAGGTTAATTGTTTCTTGTCTCTGAATAAACTTCTTAATGAGTCTCTTAATCTGAAATAAAACACAGACCTATTAGCTACAAAGTGAGTTCAATCGTAACCAAAAGAGTTGTGGGGTGGCAAAGAGTACGTAAGTAATTCCTTGATGAATAACACAACTATTTAGACAAGGTGCTTCTTTCTTTAACTGTCACTGACTGTAATTAACCGTCAGTTATGTCTCAGTGGGTAGAGCTCTCACCTTGGAGTCAGCAGGTTGTGGGCTCAGGTCCCACTCCAGGGACTTGAGCACAGAAATCTTGGCTGACACTCCAGTGCAGTGCTGAGGGAGTGCTGTACTATCATAGGCCTCAATTTTGGCCGAGCCCGTTTTTCGGCGCACTTACCGGAGTTGTGCCGCTTATCTACGTTCCGAGGTGCGGTGAAAAATGTTGTTGCCACTTTGGCCGCTTTCCGGCCTCTTCACTGCAGTCGTGCAGCGTGGCCAGTCAAATCGGGGGTGGAGCCAGCATTCTGCACCGAAAACTGTGCACAGACCTATTAGCTACACATGCGCAGTGGAGTCCGCCTGGTGATGTCACACATGAGCAGTAGCGCTGTGAGTCTGCAACAACAGTAGGTCTCTCTCCGTTTCAGAGTGTGGCAATGTTCTTCCTCCCTGTGTTGCTGGGCTCCTTCAAGTAAAGTTCTCTGCATTTATTCTGCCTCCTTTGTTGGGCTAGGGGCGGGCAGGCGTACTGACAGAAATTACCGGCAGGCAGGAGCTCTATCAGTTCTCCTGCCCACCCCTAGCCCTGGCTGAGTGGCCTCCAGCCTGGACTCAAAGAAAACCCAAAGGAAACCCTTTGAGTATGGCTCCTCACAGAGCGTGGGACTGCTGAGTTTACCCTATAGTTTTATGACAGCGTATCTTGCTAAATTTGTTTATGCCTTAAGATAAAGGCTGAGGAACGGAATATCTTTTTCCTTTATGGAACTGGTTGTACTTACTACCGTTAGCTTGAGCAAATATTTTTTTGCAGTGTTGCGTTTCTATTTTTACGTAGCCGATCATTCCAGGCTGGCTGAATGAGATTGCAGAACTTATGTTAATTAGAGGCCGAGTACGGGGGCTAGGGCGGGCAGGAGAACTGATGGTGCTCCTGCTTGTCCCTGATTTCTATCAGTTCTCCTGCCTATCCCAGCCCAGGCTGAGTGGCTTCCCGGTGTGTTGTCCCGTCGCTAGCCCAGGCCGAGTGGCCTCCCGGTGTGTTGTCCTGTCCCTAGCCCAGGCCGAGCGACCTCCCGGTGCGTTATCCCGTCCCTAGCCCAGGCCGAGTGACCTCCCGGTGTGTTGTCCCGCCCCTAGCCCAGGCTGAGTGGCCTCCCGGTGTGTTGTCCTGTCCCTAGCCCAGGCCGAGTGGCCTCCCGGTGTGTTGTCCTGTCCCTAGCCCAGGCTGAGTGACCTCCCGGTGTGTTGTCCCGCCCCTAGCCCAGGCCGAGTGGCCTCCCGGTGTGTTGTCCTGTCCCTAGCCCAGGCCGAGTGAGCTCCCGATGCATGTCCCACCCCTAGCCCAGGCCGAGTGACCTCCCGGTGTGTTGTCCTGCCCCTAGCCCAGGCCGAGTGACCTCCCGGTGTGTTGTCCTGCCCCTAGCCCAGGCTGAGTGGCCTCCCGGTGTGTTGTCCTGCCCCTAGCCCAGGCCGAGTGGCCTCCCGGTGTGTTGTCCTGTCCCTAGCCCAGGCTGAGTGGCCTCCCGGTGTGTTGTCCTGTCCCTAGCCCAGGCCGAGTGACCTCCCGGTGTGTTGTCCTGCCCCTAGCCCAGGCCGAGTGGCCTCCCGGTGTGTTGTCCTGTCCCTAGCCCAGGCCGAGTGGCCTCCCGGTGTGTTGTCCTGTCCCTAGCCCAGGCCGAGTGGCCTCCCGGTGTGTTGTCCTGACCCTAGCCCAGGCCGAGTGACCTCCCGGTGTGTTGTCCTGTCCCTAGCCCAGGCCGAGTGACCTCCCGGTGTGTTGTCCTGCCCCTAGCCCAGGCCGAGTGGCCTCCCGGTGTGTTGTCCTGTCCCTAGCCCAGGCCGAGTGACCTCCCGGTGTGTTGTCCTGTCCCTAGCCCAGGCCGAGTGGCCTCCCGGTGTGTTGTCCCGCCCCTAGCCCAGGCCGAGTGGCCTCCCGGTGTGTTGTCCTGTCCCTAGCCCAGGCCGAGTGGCCTCCCGGTGTGTTGTCCTGTCCCTAGCCCAGGCCGAGTGGCCTCCCGGTGTGTTGTCCTGTCCCTAGCCCAGGCCGAGTGGCCTCCCGGTGTGTTGTCCTGACCCTAGCCCAGGCCGAGTGACCTCCCGGTGTGTTGTCCTGTCCCTAGCCCAGGCCGAGTGACCTCCCGGTGTGTTGTCCTGCCCCTAGCCCAGGCCGAGTGGCCTCCCGGTGTGTTGTCCTGTCCCTAGCCCAGGCCGAGTGACCTCCCGGTGTGTTGTCCTGTCCCTAGCCCAGGCCGAGTGGCCTCCCGGTGTGTTGTCCCGCCCCTAGCCCAGGCCGAGTGGCCTCCCGGTGTGTTGTCCTGTCCCTAGCCCAGGCCGAGTGGCCTCCCGGTGTGTTGTCCCGCCCCTAGCCCAGGCCGAGTGGCCTCCCGGTGTGTTGTCCCGCCCCTAGCCCAGGCCGAGTGACCTCCCGGTGTGTTGTCCTGTCCCTAGCCCAGGCCGAGTGACCTCCCGGTGTGTTGTCCCGCCCCTAGCCCAGGCCGAGTGGCCTCCCGGTGTGTTGTCCTGTCCCTAGCCCAGGCCGAGTGACCTCCCGGTGTGTTGTCCCGCCCCTAGCCCAGGCCGAGTGGCCTCCCGGTGTGTTGTCCTGTCCCTAGCCCAGGCCGAGTGGCCTCCCGGTGTGTTGTCCTGTCCCTAGCCCAGGCCGAGTGGCCTCCCGGTGTGTTGTCCTGTCCCTAGCCCAGGCCGAGTGGCCTCCCGGTGTGTTGTCCTGCCCCTAGCCCAGGCCGAGTGGCCTCCCGCACCGGCTGGCCCACTGGCTTCCTGGGCCGAGTTTAAAGATGAAGGTAGGACTTATTTAAATTTTTTATTTCTTATTGAATTCTTAGTACTTTTTGTCGACGAGGTTTGGTAGGTTTGTAAGGCTTGGTGGTTTAGGTGTAGGTCCTCTCCGCTTCCCGCCCCTATCCCAGGCCCAATGGCCTCCGATGTACCTACCTGCACTGATTTCTTTAACTCTCCGCAAGGGTTTCTGAAGTGGCCACATACACTGGCCAAAGTTGCCTAAATAAGCAGAACTGGTGTCGGTGGCTGGTAACGCCCCATTTTGGGAAAAAAAAACTAATTGTAAGTAACTCAGTTACACTGGTGCAAATTGATTAGGAAAATGGGGATTTTTAAGTTACACCAGAAAAACCAAGTTACTCAAAAAAAGACGGAGCAACTCCTGGTCAAAATTGAGCCCATAGATGACGTCTTTTGGATGAGACGTCAAACCGAGGCCTCGTCTGTCCAACCTATCACAGACCTTCCCTGTTGTTCTTTTTTCCCCTCCCCCTTTCAGTGTTTGTTAAGAATCTGTTTTTTCCGAACACTCTCCAGTCTTACAAAGGCTCGTCGACCCGGAACGTTAACCCTGCTTTCTCTCCACAGATGCTGCCTGACCCGTTGAGATTTCCAGCATTTTCTGTTTTTATCCCTGTCTGCTCTTTCAGGTGGACGTGAAAGATCGCATGGCACTATTTTGAAGAAGAGTTGGGGAGTTATCCTCGGTGTCCTGGTTGATCCCTCAACCAACAGGGGCAGGGAAGTGTTGCTACAGGTGTACAGGGCCTTGGTGAGGCCACACCTGGAGTATTGTGTACAGTTTTGGTCTCCTAACTTGAGGAAGAACATTCTTGCTATTGAGGGAGTGCAGCGAAGATTCACCAGACTGATTCCCGGGATGGTGGGACTGACCTATCAAGAAAGACTGGATCAACTGGGCTTGTATTCACTGGAGTTCAGAAGAATGAGAGGGGACCTCATAGAAACGTTTAAAATTCTGACGGGTTTAGACAGGTTAGATGCAGGAAGAATGTTCCCAATGTTGGGGAAGTCCAGAACCAGAGGTCACAGTCTAAGGATAAGGGGTAAGCCATTTAGGACCGAGATGAGGAGAAACTTCTTCACCCAGAGAGTGGTGAACCTGTGGAATTCTCTACCACAGAAAGTTGTTGAGGCCAATTCACTAAATATATTCAAAAAGTAGTTAGATGTAGTCCTTACTACTAGGGGGATCAAGGGGTATGGCGAGAAAGCAGGAAGAGGATACTGAAGTTTCATGTTCAGCCATGAACTCATTGAATGGCGGTGCAGGCTAGAAGGGCTGAATGGCCTGCTCCTGCACCTATTTTCTATGTTTCTTTGTTTCTATGAAAACAGATTATTTGGTCATCATCACATTGCTGTTTGTGGGAGCTTGCTGTGCGCAAATTGGCTGCCGCATTTCCTGCATTACAACAGTGACTGCACTCCAAAAGTACTTCACTGGATTGTATAGCATTTTGAGGACCTGAACCCACGACCTTCTGACTCAGAGGTGAGTGTGCTACTCACTGAGCCACGGCTGGCACTGAATGTACAGTCAACGAGCACAGGGGTGAAGGTGATTGGTACTTGGTGCGAGTTAGGACATGGGCAGCAGAATTGTGGATGAGCTCAAGTTTATGGAGGGTGGAAGGTGGTTGGCCGGCCAGGAGAGCATTGGACCAGTTGCACTCTGCATCTAACCTCTGTCGTATCTGACAAGGAAGCACTTACTGCAGACAATGCAAATCTTTAATAGATATTCTGAGCACAAAAAAAAATCGAATATAAAAAAGCCGTTTTATATTTGCTGTAGTACGGCTACATACCTGATCTCCAATATCTACCGGCTGTTTACCGATGGCTACTCTGGCTATCCCTGGTAGGTCTATTAGCGTGAGGTCAGGAACATTGCTGGATTCGATTTCAAGGCTGATTAATTCTTCACTGATTCCTACTCCTTCACCGGCCATGATGTCCTGGGCTGGAGAGATGCGTTGTTTGGTCAGTGACAGTGACAGGGTAACATACAACGGTTATGCATTCACTAAATATATTCAATTCACTAAATATATTTAAGAGGGAGTTAGATGAAGTCCTTACTACTCGGGGGATCAAGGGGTATGGCGAGAAAGCAGTAATGGGGTACTGAAGTTGCATGTTCAGCCATGAACTCATTGAATGGCGGTGCAGGCTCGAAGGGCCGAATGGCCTACTCCTGCACCTATTTTTTATGTTTCTATGTTTCTATGACTGAGAGAATGATAGCTATCAAAAAAGTCAAACCAATATATTTTTAGCCGAGAATATAAATATAATACATCTCGACCATATTCCCAGTGTTCTTACACAGTTCAAACAACACGTGCACTACATCTATATTCAAGAGGTGCTGTCTTCTTGAAATAATGGTTTGCAAACCTTACTTTTCTTTGAGGATGGAAAGAATGAGAAGAATGATACACCATTTCCATTGCAATAATCTTCAGCCTAGCTGGTGTCATGATATGCTTTGATCGGAGTGAAATAATCACCGGGTAGATGGAGGGAAACTTCCGCCCCAAGTTTACTCACCTGAAAGCTTTGGATTAGAAATTCCAGTCTCGGGTCCAGAATCGGCGATGCCCAGGCAGTGGGCATCCCAACCAGAAGGTCATGGCAAATCGTTGGCAAATTGATGGAAGGTGTCATTGTTAGTGCTATCAAGCGGCACTTACTCACCGATAACCTGCTCACCGATGCCCAGTTTGGGTACCGCCAGGACCACTCAGCTACAGACCTCATTTCAGCCTTGGTCCAAATATGGACAAAAGAGCTGAATTCCAGAGGTGAGGTGAGAGTGACTGCCCTTGGCATCAAGGCAGCTTTTGACTGAGTGTGGCATCAAAGGGCCCGAGTAAAACTGAAGTCAATGGGAATCAGGGGAATACTCTCCACTGGCTGGAGCCAGACCTAACACAAAGGAACGTGGGTGTGGTTGTTGGGGGTCAATCATCTCAGCCTCAGAACATCGCTGCAGGACTTCCTCAGGGCAGTGTCTTAGGCCCAACTATCTTCAGCAGCTTCATCAATGACCTTCCGCCCCCATCATAAGGTCAGAAGTGGGGATGTTCACTGATGATTGCACAGTGTTCAGTTCCATTCGCAACTCCTCAGATAATGAAGCAGTTCATGTCCGCAAACAGAAAGAGCCGGATGACATTCAGGCTCGGGCTGATAAGTGGCAAGTAACATTCATGCCGCACAAGTGACTATCTCCAATAAGCGAGAGTCAAACCACTGCACTATTCAACGGCATTACAATCACCAAATCCCCCACCATCAATATCCTGGGGTCACCATTGACCAGACACTTAACTGGACCAGCCATATAAATAGCATGACAACAAGAGCGGGTCAGAGGCTGGGTATTCTGCGGCCAGTGTCTCACCTCCTGACTCCCCAAAGCCTTTCCATCATCTACAAGCCACAAGTCAGGAGTGTGATGGAATACTCTCCACTTGCCTGGATGGGTGCAGCTCCAACAACACTCAAGAAGCTCGACACCATCCAGGACAGAGCAGCCCACTTGACTGGTGCCCCAGGCATTAGGCCCCTTCATTTACATATCTAAGGAACAAAATGCCGGTTTTAGCCGGCTGCCCACAAACCTGCCTTTACCAATGATGCAGATCGAGTGTCCCTTTCTCCCCCTTCCCCTGTTTTCTGCCCAGAAAGCTGCCACAATGAGGCCCTACTTTCTACCCCACTGATTCTCATCAGCACATAGCTCCATAGGTATTGGCAGGCCTCCTGTACCTGGTCCAAATTCTTCACATGTGGTCCTACATAGTGTAGGGCTGATTTTATGAATGAGCATGAATGGTGGGGGAGATATCTCCGGAGGATGTGCACAGTCAAGAATCTGTGAGTAGCCCGTGCATGATTTCTGACCATAGACAGACAACTGTGGGTCACATGCCCACACTTTCCCCAGTATTTGTAGCTAGCAGTGCCATTTGGCCCCTTACGTCTTGACAATCATCTCGCAGTGCATTAACACATGGACATCGCCCTTTTGGCTAAGATCATGCGTAACTGACCTGACAGGGGAGTAACCATGACCAGAAAGTGGTTCTCCCTGGATCAGGAAGGTGGTTCTCCTATGCTTTTTGGAAATAGGAGGTGGGTGGGGGGCTTGACCCATCCACCTCCATGGCACGAACCTGGTATTGCAGTACTTCCAGGAACGGTGCAGTGGCTCTAGGCCTTTTGGCTAAGAGCAAAAACATTGGCGCAGAGTGATCCTTGATGTGCACAGGGTGACCTTTGGCATTTGTGATCTGACAAGTTGATCTGACAAAGAATTGGAAAGATTGGCAACGAATAAAACATAAAAAAAAAACACATGGACATATGGGGCCCATGCCCAGGGCACCCAGCTAAATCTGGGACGCCCATAAACAAGCACAGCACTGCCTATCGGTTGCATTAGTTGCAATGGACTGCAGGCAGCGACTGGAATTTGAGCACTGGGGGATGTGTGAAGGAAGAGGTTTACTGAGATGGACACCCTGGAGAGTGGTCACGCCTGCATTGGGGGGCTGGCACATTCAAAGAAGTCTCTCAGCAGAGCCTAAAATGCCTCTTTTTCCCTTCTAATTAGCGGCAAGATTAGGTAACATTTTGTGTTTTGATGGAAACACACAGATTCATGACTGTGCACATCCACCGGAGATATCTCCCCCACCATTCATTCTCATTCATAAAATCAGCCCTACACTATGTAGGACCACGTGTGAAGAATTTGGACCAGGTACAGGAGGGCTGCCCTGAATGTTCTTGACTCCTAAGGACTACTCAGTGCATCTCTGCAATCATCCACTCAAGGGCAGTTGGCACTGCCCAGCTATCAGGGCAGGAGCCCTGGTGATTTCAAGTCTCCCGAACGAACTGAGCACAGTCTGGGGATAAACCAGTACGGCTCCGTGCCATATTCACTCACTAAGCCATGAAAGGCTTGCCTATTCCTTATTTTATGAAGGTATCAAAGACTTTGCCTCTTTGATCTGTAAACTGCGCCACTAGTTTTTACACAACATAAAGTGTGAAAGGAATAAGTGAAGTTCCGTTTTACAGTACCTGTCTGAATTTCTTCCTCCACTTCCGATGGATCTGTCAGATCCTTCTCTTGAAATCTATAAGAGATATGGCCCTTCCACACATTGTCCTCTTTGGCTTTTTTCAGCTTCAGTTCAAGAGGACATCTTGTAACAATACCTGCCGTGGAATAATTAAAAGGCTGATATTGCTTAAAGTGAATTACAACCACATAGTATTGGCAGGTAGAACATAACATAAGAACATAAGAAATAGGAGCAGGAGTGGGTCATTCGGTCCCTCGAGCCTGCTCCGTCATTTAATAAGATCATGGCTGATCTGATCATGGACTCAACTCCACTTCCCCGTCCGCTCCTCATAACCCCTTATTCTCTTATTGCTCAAAAATCTGTCTATCTCCGCATTAAATATATTCAATGACCCAGCCTCCACAGCTCTCTGAGACAGAGAATTCCACAGATTTACAACCCTGAGAAGAAATTCCTCCTCATCTCACTCATCTCAGTTTTAAATGGGCGGCCCCTTATTATGAGCCTATGCCCCTAGTTTTAGTTTCCCCTATGAGTTCCTATCTGCATCCACCTTGTCAAGCCCCCTCATTATCTTATACGTTTCGCTAAGATCACCTCTCATTCTTCTGAACTCCAATGAGTAGGCCCAACCTACTCAACCTTTCCTCATAAGTCAACCCCCTCATCTCCAGAATCAACCTAGTGAACCTTCTCTGAACTGCCTCCAATGCAAGTATATCCTTCCTTAAGTACAGAGACCAAAACTGTACGCAGTACTCCAGGTGTGGCCTCACCAATACCCTGTACAATTGTAGCAGGACTTCTCTGCTTTTATACTCTATCCCCCTTGCAATAAAGGCCAACATTCCATTTGCCTTCCTGATTACTTGCTGTACCTGCATACTCACTTTTTGTGTTTCATGCACAAGGACCCCCAGGTCCCTCTGTACTGCAGCACTTTGCAATTTTTCTCCATTTAAATTATAATCTGCTTTTGTATTTTTTTTTACCAAAGTGGATAACCTCACATTTTCCCACATTATACTCCATCTGCCAAATTTTTGCCTACTCACTTATCCTGTCTATATCTCTTTGGAGATTTTTTGTGTCCTCCTCACAATTTGCTTTCCCATCCATCTTTATATCATCAGTAAACTTGGCCACATTACACTCGGTTTCTTCATCCAAGTCATTAATATAGATTGTAAATAGTTGAGGACCCAGCACCGATCCCTGCGGCACCCCACTAGTTACTGTTTGCCAACCGGAGAATGACCCATTTATCCGGACCCTTTTTTCTGTTAGTTAGCCGACCCTCTATCCGTGCTGATATATTACCTCCATGATGTAGGTGCATCATGAAACATTACGGGGGAGAAATTCGGTCCAGCCTCTTTTGGGGCGCTAAAACTTAGTGCCAGGCGCTAACCATTTTCGCCTCCTGCGAAATTCAGCGCTAAATCATGCGCCAAGCACTTCTCTTCGGGCGTTAAATTCTGAGAGTGGTGCGTTAGCGGCAGAGCGCTGAACAATTTTGAGCACATTGGTAACGGCACTCTTTCATCAGGCTGCTTCCTCGCTTAAAGGGAAGGGCCAATGATGCTGTACGAGCTAGTTGTCGTCAGTTCTGCGTTGCCAGGCGACCTGCACGACTGCCATTACAGCCCCAAGCACGCTCACAAAGCGGAGGGCGTGGACATCTTGCACCAGTGAAACGTGAAAAACTCTGTGCAGGCACCGGACTGGTACAAATAATAAAGGTTGGGCTATCCTTTAATTACCGCTCCCCAAGCGGCCAGCCGAGTTCACAACTCCTCCTCTTGCTGGCGTTGTCGGCGCTGGGGGCGGGAGTCAATTTCACATCCGGGGCGATAACGGGGCGCCGTGGACTTTCTGACATCACGATCTGTGCCTGGGCACTGCCCCTTAGTGCCCCATTAGCACCCCCGCCGACCGAATTTCTAGCCCGATGTTGTGGCTCAGTGGGCAGCACACTCTCCTCTGAGTCAGAAAGTTATGGGTTCACAGTCCCACTCCAGAGACTTGATCACAACAATCTAGGCTGACACTCCAGTGCAGCACTGAGGGAGTGCTTCACTGTCGGAGGTGCCGTCCTTCGGATGTGATGTTAAATTGAGGCACCGTCTGTTCTTTCAGGTGGATGTAAATCCCATGGCACTATTTCAAAGAAGAGCAGGGAAGTTATCTCCGGTGGCTTGGCCAATATTCATCCCTCAATCAACATCACTAAAACAGATTATCTGGCCATTAACTCATTGCTGTTTGTGGGAGCTTGCTGTGCAAATTGGTGCCACATTGCCCACATTAAACAGTGACTATACTTCATAAAGTACTTCTTTCGCTGTAATCGTGAAAGGCGCTATAGAAATGCAAGTCTTCCTTTTCTTTTTAAGATTGCACTTAAATGAGCCAAGGAAAATTGGTTGGGTATGGCAGTAAGCACAGACCATGAAGTGTATGGCATTCACAACAGCACAGGGCACTGTGGTGGGGCTGTGTGTTGGTGCTCAGATGTGCCACAGTGATCTATGCTATGCCATTGTGGAGAAGTCCAGAACCAGGGGTCACAGTCTAAGGATAAGGGATAAGCCATTTAGGACCAAGATGAGGAGAAACTTCTTCACTCAGAGAATTGTGAACCTGTGGAATTCTCTACCACAGAAAATTGTTGAGGCCAGTTCATTAGATATATTCAAGAGGGAGTTAGACATGGCCCTTACAGCTAAAGGGATCAAGGGGTATGGAGAGAAAGCAGGAAAGGGGTACTGAGGGAATGATCAATCATGATCTTATTGAATGGTGGTGCAGGCTCGAAGGGCTGAATGGTCTACTCCTGCACCTATTTTCTATGTTTCTATGTTTCTATGACAAGCGAAGGCCAGATGATTCTTTAGAGAGATGACGGAAGGATCAAAAAGGCATTTGTCGAGAAGATTGAGGGGTGATCGAATTGAGATGTTTAAGATGATTAAAAGACTTGATCGGGGAGATAGAGAGAAATAATTCATCTGGTGGGGAAATCTAGAATACGGGAGCATCATCTTAAAATGACAGATAGGCAGTTGAAAGTGTTGTCAAAAAGCATTTCTTCACACAAAGGGTCGTGGAATTCTGGAACTCCCTCCCACAAAAAGCTGTTGAGGCTGGGGTTTCAGGAGAAACTCAAAACCGAGACTGATAGGTTTTTTGTTCGACAATGTAATTAAGGGATATGGAACCAAGGCGGGTAGATGGAGTTGAGATACAGATCAGCCCTGATCTAACTGAATGGTGGAACAGGCTCGAGGGACTGAATGGCCTTCTCCTGTCCCGATCCCCCTCCCAGGGAATTCTTGGCTGGGTGTAAAAATCTAAAGGAAGAAATGTTTTGATACAGTACCTTGTCACATCTCTCAGAAATGTCTCATAGTGTTTCACATACAATGAAATTAGTTGGAAGCATGTGATTGGTGCTGTGTCAGCATTCATTTTAGGCTCAGCAAGATTCCACAAGGCGGCGTGAGATGAGAGAGGAGGATTGATGCTGAGAACACCAGGAAAACACCCTTCTTTTCTGGCAATGACACCAATGGGTCCTTAACTTTGACCTGAAGTGGAGGGACAGGCAGAATGGTGTTGGCTCAGGTCTGACACCCTCCCTTAGCTGGAAATTCTGCACAACATAAGAAACCAAATAACAGAGAAAGAAAGGAGAAATGGGATACACGAGGCAGTGAAAAGTGTCAGTGGCACAGGAGAGCTAGTCAGCCTCATTAAAATATTTAAATTGATGTCTGCCTCCTGCCTGCGGGTTGGCTGTGCCCCCCCCCTCCCCCCACCACCATCCTGCCTCTGTTAAAACAGAAGTGGGCCCAGTGGATACGGGTTCGTGTTGGGATTCTGATTTTTAACAATTTAATTACCACTCACCCCCTTTCCAAATCCACCCATTTTTTTTTAGGTTAAAATTCCCCCTATTGTCTCCATTCCCTGCCACCAACTCCATCCTTCTCTTCCTGGCAACTGTCTGGGGCCCGAAGCTCTGGAATTCCCTCCCAATATCTCTCCACCTCTCTCTCCTCTTATGAGACACTCCTTAAAACCTGCCTCTTTGACCAAGCCTTTGGTCAGCTGCCCTAATATCTCGTTATGTGTCTCGGTGCCAAATTTTGTTTGGCTAGGTCATTGAATGTATTCAAGTCACAGATAGATAGATTTTTAACCAATAAGGGAATTAAGGGTTACGGGGAGAAGGCGGGTAAGTGGAGCTGAGTCCACGGCCAGATCAGCCATGATCTTGTTGAATGGCGGAGCAGGCTCGAGGGGCTAGATGGCCTACTCCTGTTCCTAATTGTTATGTTCTTATTATGTTCTTATAACGCTCCTGTGAAGCACCTTGGGACATTTTACTAGGTTAAAGGCGCTATATAAATACACGTTGTTGTTGTTAGTCGCTGTCTTACCACTCCCTCTGGGAAGCGACACACCAGACAGTGCCTCCAGTACTGAGCTCTTCCCAGAACTCTGGTCTCCGATCACTGCGATGGCTGGAAGAGCCAGATCCTTGTCCACACCCAACTTTCTCAGTGTGTCGACGAGATCGATGCAAGGACGTATCTTCTCTTCATAGCTAGTATAGAACATGGTATCCATTGTCTGAAAATAGACACAAAAATAACCCTTCAACAGAGACCATTATAATTATTTTCACCATCTATAAGCAAGTTCTTTATTTCTTATCTGACCACTTTGTATCAATGCTAAGCTCTAGAATTCCCTCCCTAAGCTTTCGCGCCTCTCCACCCCTCTCTCCCCCTTCAAGACGCTACTTAAAACCTACGTCTTTGTACAAGCTTTTGATAGCCTGTCCTAATGTTGCCAAATGTGGGTTGGTGTCAAATTTGATTTGCTAACGCTCCTGTGGACTTGGGACTTTACTAGGTTAAAGGCACGATGTTGTTGTCGGGGGTAAATTTCATTCAACAGAAATAAAAATCGAGAGAGAAAAAATAGGGCAAAAAAATGTGCCTTACTGACTCAGCACTGGTGACCTTCCCTGGGTCAGCCTCAATAGTGGTGGTAGCAGTCTCAGGAAGCTGTCGGCTCAAGTCCCACTCCAGAGATTGGAGCACATAATCTAGGCTGCCACTCCGGTGCAGCACTGAGGCAGTGTCACACCCTGGGTGGTGTGGCCTTTTGGATGAGGCGTTAAACAGTCTGTCCTCTCAGGTGGATGCTAATTAACCTGCGGCACTATTTCGAAGAAGAGCAGGGCAGTTATCCCTGGTGTGCTGGCCGGTATTCGTCCCTCAATCAAGGTCTCTAAAACAGATTATCTACTCATGTATCCCATTGCTGTCTGTGGGAGCTTGCTGTGTGCAAATTGGCTGCTGCGTTTCCTACATTACAGCAGTGACCATACTTCAAAAAGTACTTCATTGACTGTAAAGCGCTTTGGGAAGTCCTGAGGTGGTGAAAGGCGCTATCAAAATTCAAGTTCTTTCTTTTTTCCCTGGAATGAGGGTAAGATTGGCAGCTGCAAGCTTTGAGCACCCACAGTGTGGAAGTATAGGCCATAAGGTAACAGGACGTTAATATGACGAACAGTGAAGAGTTGATGTAATGTGCTAGCCTAGTGGAGTTTTATCAACCCTATTATACACTGTCAATTTCAGCAGGAAAGAAGCTGGTCACCCCAAGTGTGTTACAATATGCCAGATGCAGCCGAAACTCAGGAATCGGTCAGACATTAGCAAACAATGGTCATTGAATTTAGTTGATCACATTAGACTTACTGACATGATCACTTTAGATTTATTGACGCCAACTCAACAGGTTAGAGGAACAGGAATATTGCATGAGAAAGAGGGTATAAAGATAGACAGGTTCGGACAGTCCATAGCGAGAACCTAGGAGCAACACTCGGCAGAAGTAGGTGCCAGGGAAGAGACCCTTGACGGAACAGTGTTAGGACGGACTGATCATCCGCGGACCTGTTGGGTAATTCTAAAGTATAAGTGGTGAATCTTGTACTTCTTCTGTATTAATCGAACATTAACGGTACCGCCATTGTCTAGTGTGTCATTTGGTATTTAACTCGAGAACCTTCGCAGGCAACTACTAGTCCCACGACTAGCGAAATTGCCATTTGAGCAACAGTGACGACCCAGATGAGACGATTCAGAGTTAAATTAAATAAATAGGAAAGACATTGGAGAAATGGCAGAAAAAGGTGGAACCTCCCAGTCGTGGGAAGAGCAGTTTAACCAGACCCTGACCGAAAATGTCAGGGGATGGTTTGAAATAATGAGCTCACCCGGATTTCCCAGAGGAGACTCATTCTTCTATAGATACGTGAAGAGAAAAAGATTAGTGAAGACAAATGTAGGTCCCTTACAGTCAGAATCTGGTGAAGTCATAATGGGGAACAAATAAATGGCAGACCAACTGAACAAATACTTTGGTTCTGTCTTCACGAAGGAAGACACAAATAACCTTCCGAAATACTAGGGGACCGAGGGTCTAGCGAGAAGGAGGAACTGAGGGAAATCCTTATTCGTCAGGAAATTGTGTTAGGGAAATTGATGGGATTGAAGGCCGATAAATCCCCAGGACCTGATAATCTGCATCCCAGAGTACTTAATGAAGTGGCCCTAGAAATAGTGGATGCATTGGTGGTCATTTTCCAACATTCTATGGACTCTGGATCAGTTCCTATGGACTGGAGGGTAGCTAATGTAACCCCACTTCAAAAAAGGAGGGAGAGAGAAAACAGGGATTTATAGACCGGTCAGCCTGACATCGGTGGTGGGGAAAATGTTGAAGTCAATTATTAAAGATGAAATAGCAGCACATTTGGAAAGCAGTGACAGGATCAGTCCAAGTCAGCATGGATTTATGAAAGGGAAATCATGCTTGACAAATCTTCTAGAATTTTTTGAGGATGTAACTAGTAGAGTGGACAAGGGGGAGCCAGTGGATGTGGTGTATTTAGACAAGGTCCCATATAAGAGATTAGTGTGCAAAATTAAAGCACATGGTATTGGGGGTAATGTACTGACGTGGATAGAGAACTGGTTGGCAGACATGAAGCAGAGAGTAAGAAAAAACAGGTCCTTTCCAGAATGGCAGGCAGTGACTAGTGGGGTACCGCAAGTTTCAGTGCTGGGACCCCAGTTATTTACAATATACATTAATGATTTAGATGAAGGAATTGAGTGTAAAATCTCCAAGTTTGCATGACTAGGCTTGTATTCAATGGAATTTAGAAGAATGAGAGGGGATCTCATCGAAACATATAAAATTCTGACGGGATTAGACAGGTTAGATTCAGGAAGAATGTTCCCAATGTTGGGGAAGTCCAAAACTGGGGGTCACAGTCTAAGGACAAGGGGTAAGCCATTTAGGACCGAGTTGAGGAGAAACTTCTTCACTCAGAGAGTTGTGGGCATGTGGAATTCTCTACCACAGAAAGTTGTTGGGGCCAGTTCGTTAAATATATTCAAAAGGGAGTTAGATATGGCCCTCACGGCTAAAGGGATCAAGGGGTATGGAGAGAAAGCAGGAATGGGGTACGGATGTTGCATGATCTGCCATGATCATATTGAATGATGGTGCAGGCTCGAAGGGCCGAATGGCCTACTCCTTCACCTATTTTCTATGTTTCTAAAACTAAAAAAAGAAGAGGGAGTCTAAATGTGTTTTAATAGCAACATGTTATGCGGAATTACTGAAGCAGAGAGACCGCAACAAAACTTTACACAACCAATGTGAGCACAAAAAATCAGGACGTCAGACAGACGTAGGAACATTGACAGACATAGGAACATTGACAGACGTAGGAACATTGACAGACGTAAGAACATTGACAGACGTAGGAACATTGACAGACGTAGGAACATTGACAGACGTAGGAACATTGACATAGGAACATTGACATAGGAACATTGACAGATGTAGGAACATTGACAGACATAGGAACATTGACAGACATAGGAACATTGACAGACATAGGAACATTGACAGACATAGGAACATTGACAGACATAGGAACATTGACAGACATAGGAACATTGACAGATGTAGGAACATTGACAGATGTAGGAACATTGACAGATGTAGGAACATTGACAGATGTAGGAAAATTGACAGATGTAGGAACATTGACAGACATAGGAACATTGACATAGGAACATTGACATAGGAACATTGACATAGGAACATTGACATAGGAACATTGACATAGGAACATTGACATAGGAACATTGACAGATGTAGGAACATTGACAGACGTAGGAACATTGACAGACGTAGGAACATTGACAGACGTAGGAACATTGACAGACGTAGGACCATTGACAGACATAAGACCATTGACAGACATAAGACCATTGACAGACATAGGACCATTGACAGACATAGGACCATTGACAGACATAGGAACATTGACATAGGAACATTGACATAGGAACATTGACATAGGAACATTGACAGACGTAGGAACATTGACAGACGTAGGAACATTAACAGACGTAGGAACATTGACAGACGTAGGAACATTGACAGACGTAGGAACATTGACAGACGTAGGAACATTGACAGACGTAGGAACATTGACAGACGTAGGAACATTGACAGACGTAGGAACATTGACAGACGTAGGAACATTGACAGACGTAGGAACATTGACAGACGTAGGAACATTGACAGACGTAGGAACATTGACAGACGTAGGATCATTGACAGACGTAGGATCATTGACAGACGTAGGAACATTGACAGACGTAGGAACATTGACAGACGTAGGAACATTGACAGACGTAGGATCATTGACATAGGAACATTAACAGACGTAGGAACATTGACAGACGTAGGATCATTGACATAGGAACATTGACAGACGTAGGAACATTGACAGACGTAGAAACATTGACAGACGTAGAAACATTGACAGACGTAGGAACATTGACAGACGTAGGAACATTGACATAGGAACATTGAAATAGGAACATTGAAATAGGAACATTGACATAGGAACATTGACATAGGAACATTGACATAGGAACATTGACATAGGAACATTGACATAGGAACATTGACATAGGAACATTGACATAGGAACATTGACATAGGAACATTGACAGACGTAGGAACATTGACAGACGTAGGAACATTGACAGAGGTAGGAACATTGACAGAGGTAGGAACATTGACAGACGTAGGAACATTGACAGACGTAGGAACATTGACAGACGTAGGAACATTGACAGGCGTAGGAACATTGACAGGCGTAGGAACATTGACAGGCGTAGGAACATTGACAGGCGTAGGAACATTGACAGGCGTAGGAACATTGACAGGCGTAGGAACATTGACAGGCGTAGGAACATTGACAGGCGTAGGAACATTGACAGGCGTAGGAACATTGACAGGCGTAGGAACATTGACAGGCGTAGGAACATTGACAGGCGTAGGAACATTGACAGGCGTAGGAACATTGACAGGCGTAGGAACATTGACATAGGAACATTGACAGATGTAGGAACATTGACAGACGTAGGAACATTGACAGACATAGGAACATTGACAGACATAGGAACATTGACAGACATAGGAACATTGACATAGGAACATTGACAGACATAGGAACATTGACAGACGTAGGGACATTGACAGATGTAGGGACATTGACAGACGTAGGAACATTGACAGACATAGGAACATTGACTGTAGGAACATTGACAGACGTAGGAACATTGACAGACGTAGGAACATTGACAGACGTAGGAACATTGACAGACGTAGGAACATTGACATAGGAACATTGACAGACGTAGGAACATTGACAGACGTAGGGACATTGACAGACGTAGGAACATTGACAGACGTAGGAACATTGACAGACGTAGGAACATTGACAGACAGATGTAGGAACATTGACAGACAGATGTAGGAACATTGACAGACGTAGAAACATTGACAGACAGATGTAGGAACATTGACAGATGTAGGAACATTGACAGACGTAGGAACATTGACAGACGTAGGAACATTGACAGACGTAGGAACATTGACAGACGTAGGAACATTGACAGACGTAGGAACATTGACAGACGTAGGAACATTGACAGACAGATGTAGGAACATTGACATAGGAACATTGACAGACGTAGGAACATTGACAGACGTAGGAACATTGACAGACGTAGGAACATTGACATAGGAACATTGACAGACGTAGGAACATTGACAGACGTAGGAACATTGACAGACGTAGGAACATTGACAGACGTAGGAACATTGACAGACGTAGGGACATTGACAGACGTAGGGACATTGACAGACGTAGGGACATTGACAGACGTAGGGGCATTGACAGACGTAGGGGCATTGACAGGCGTAGGAGCATTGACAGGCGTAGGAGCATTGACAGGCGTAGGAGCATTGACAGGCGTAGGAGCATTGACAGGCGTAGGAACATTGACAGGCGTAGGAACATTGACAGGCGTAGGAACATTGACAGGCGTAGGAACATTGACAGGCGTAGGAACATTGACAGGCGTAGGAACATTGACAGGCGTAGGAACATTGACAGGCGTAGGAACATTGACAGGCGTAGGAACATTGACAGGCGTAGGAACATTGACAGGCGTAGGAACATTGACAGGCGTAGGAACATTGACATAGGAACATTGACAGACGTAGGAACATTGACAGACGTAGGAACATTGACAGACGTAGGAACATTGACAGACGTAGGAACATTGACAGACATAGGAACATTGACAGACATAGGAACATTGACAGACATAGGAACATTGACATAGGAACATTGACAGACGTAGGAACATTGACAGACGTAGGGACATTGACAGACGTAGGGACATTGACAGACGTAGGGACATTGACAGACGTAGGGACATTGACAGACGTAGGGACATTGACTGTAGGAACATTGACAGACGTAGGAACATTGACAGACGTAGGAACATTGACAGACGTAGGAACATTGACATAGGAACATTGACAGACGTAGGAACATTGACAGACGTAGGGACATTGACAGACGTAGGAACATTGACAGACGTAGGAACATTGACAGACAGATGTAGGAACATTGACAGACAGATGTAGGAACATTGACAGACAGATGTAGGAACATTGACAGACAGACGTAGGAACATTGACAGACAGATGTAGGAACATTGACAGACGTAGGAACATTGACAGACGTAGGAACATTGACAGACGTAGGAACATTGACAGACGTAGGAACATTGACAGACAGATGTAGGAACATTGACAGACGTAGGAACATTGACAGACAGACGTAGGAACATTGACAGACGTAGGAACATTGACAGACGTAGGAACATTGACAGACGTAGGAACATTGACAGACAGATGTAGGAACATTGACATAGGAACATTGACAGACGTAGGAACATTGACAGACGTAGGAACATTGACAGACGTAGGAACATTGACATAGGAACATTGACAGACGTAGGAACATTGACAGACGTAGGAACATTGACAGACGTAGGGACATTGACAGACGTAGGGACATTGACAGACGTAGGGACATTGACAGACGTAGGGACATTGACAGACGTAGGGACATTGACAGACGTAGGGACATTGACAGACGTAGGGGCATTGACAGGCGTAGGAGCATTGACAGGCGTAGGAGCATTGACAGGCGTAGGAGCATTGACAGGCGTAGGAACATTGACAGGCGTAGGAACATTGACAGGCGTAGGAACATTGACAGGCGTAGGAACATTGACAGGCGTAGGAACATTGACAGGCGTAGGAACATTGACAGGCGTAGGAACATTGACAGGCGTAGGAACATTGACAGGCGTAGGAACATTGACAGGCGTAGGAACATTGACATAGGAACATTGACAGATGTAGGAACATTGACAGACGTAGGAACATTGACAGACGTAGGAACATTGACAGACGTAGGAACATTGACAGACGTAGGAACATTGACAGACGTAGGAACATTGACAGACATAGGAACATTGACAGACATAGGAACATTGACAGACATAGGAACATTGACAGATGTAGGAACATTGACATAGGAACATTGACAGACATAGGAACATTGACAGACGTAGGGACATTGACAGACGTAGGGACATTGACAGACGTAGGGACATTGACAGACGTAGGGACATTGACTGTAGGAACATTGACAGACGTAGGAACATTGACAGACGTAGGAACATTGACAGACGTAGGAACATTGACATAGGAACATTGACAGACGTAGGAACATTGACAGACGTAGGGACATTGACAGACGTAGGAACATTGACAGACGTAGGAACATTGACAGACGTAGGAACATTGACAGACAGATGTAGGAACATTGACAGACAGATGTAGGAACATTGACAGACAGACGTAGGAACATTGACAGACAGATGTAGGAACATTGACAGATGTAGGAACATTGACAGACGTAGGAACATTGACAGACGTAGGAACATTGACAGACGTAGGAACATTGACAGACGTAGGAACATTGACAGACGTAGGAACATTGACAGACGTAGGAACATTGACAGACGTAGGAACATTGACAGACAGATGTAGGAACATTGACAGACGTAGGAACATTGACAGACAGACGTAGGAACATTGACAGACGTAGGAACATTGACAGACGTAGGAACATTGACAGACGTAGGAACATTGACAGATGTAGGAACATTGACAGACGAAGTTAAGGAATTGAGACTTAAATTAGTGGAGCAAGCCAATCAAATTGAGACTCTCCAAAATGATTTTAAAACTCTATACGTTGCATCTGGTGTCTTGTATGACTATGGCAGATAATAGCAAGCAAAATGAAGAGAAAATGAGGCAAAAGTGCACAGAGGCTCAAAACCAAGTAGATGATTTCGAAACCAAATGTTGTGAATTAGCAGCTGGTCATAGATCCCTTCAAGCGGCTCACATCACCGATAGGGAAAGCAGAGCAGACCATACTCAGTGCAAGAAAACTATCAAAGAATTAAAAAGCCAACTGATCATGCAAAAGGGTGTTCTGCATGTTTTGGGGGGGGGGGGGCGGGGGGAAACGGCCCTCAAGTGCTCCAACAAAATAGGGAGGACCAGGGGGGGGCATGTGAATGTGACCTCCACGGTGGTGATTGTAACTCAGGTACAGACCGCTGAGAGTATCGTCCAACCCCCACAGGCACCTGGCCATGACCCACCCCCATACCCAGGACCCCCGACGAGCGATCCTATCCCCATGCACCCTGTTACTACTACCCATACTCCTGGAGCAGATGCCAATGCACCCTCCACATACGTAACCCCCTTCTCCATAACCCAGTTGAAGGATTTAGCTAAGGAAGTGACCCCGTTGGACGGGAAGAAATAGCACTTATGGAGAGCAGCTGCAGACCAGACCACAGTAACGGGTGGTTTAGATGATGTGGAGGCGGTTAAATTTATACCCCTATGTATGGGGCCCATTATTTTCAGAGCTCTCCTCCAGTGAACAACAGAGAGGCGCAGGCACCTGAACTAACATGTGGGTCACCGTGGAGGCAGCCACTGGAGTAGGCAATAAAAACCCAATTGAAATAGGGAGACCAGGAAGATTATGGGTTGTATTTAAAACCATCTTTGGGGCAGGTTTAGATAGAACAGCCTTGGCAGATGCCCTAAGTTTACAGTGGTGGAAAACCTTATGTTTCCACGCCAATGCTCATGGCAAAGCATTGGTAAAGCATTGTGAAGCCTCCGATGAGACCCACACAGAAGCTTGGATCATTAGGCACATGACTAGTGCATGGCGAGAGTACCAGGAAAACCCCAAACCCACAGTCCAACAGGGACGAGTGCATGCATATCAGTAAGCCCCCAGACATGGGCACGGTCAGGAACAATGGAAAGTAGAGGACCACTAATACTGGACCCTATAACCCCAGTCCAAGGAATTCTTCCGGTTCGCCCCGAGGGCCATGTTATAACTGTGGAGAAACCGGGCACTGGCAGAGTCAGTGTTGCAAGCCCAGGGCCACCCATCACTCTAATCAAAGGGGAGGAACGGGTAGAATGAACCCGTACCATGAACATGATTATAACTATTGACGGGGTCCGACCTCGGAAGGCGTGTGTGAGCTAGAGTACGATAACCATAGACGCCCAACTGTTTTAGGTACTGGAGGAGGTCGCTATAGCACATTTATATGGACACGGGAGGATCTAGAAGCTGCCTCAGTAGTAAACAGCAATTCACACACGACAAAATGAGTGACCAGAAAGTCTTACTTAGTGGCTTTACTGGCCATAGCCTAATGGCAATGTTCACTGAGCCGTTAGAGATAGGATTGGGACATTATTTCTTTCAACATTCATGCCTATCCACTCCACCAGTCATGGGAGAAACAGATATTATAGGAATTGATTTTATGAGAATTTATAATTTGGCCTATGACCCGGCCAATAGATGTATATGGAAAATGTCAGACTTAATGCAGCAATTCGATACCCCCACCAGAACGTTTGATGCACGGGTGTGTTGCATGAAAACTTTCACTTTTAACCCTTCAGAGATGACCCTCTCCCCGAGCTATAGGAAATTCTAATTCAGAATGTGCATACCTTTGCTACCCATAAACATGAGTGCGGTAAAATGAATACTGACGTCCTAGTTAGGGGACCTGACCCGCCCCCTCAACGACAGTATAGGATCGCGGCAGCCGCCCAGGGTGATGTAGACAGTATTATACACAGTTTGTTAGAACAAGGAGTCCTACGACCCCTTGCGTCTGTTAACAATTCTCCTGTCTGGCCGGTACAAAAACTAGATAAGTCGTGGCGAATGACTATAGATTATAGAGCCCTTAACAGGACGATCCTGCCATCCGCAGTAACCATGGCTCCCACGCCTGATGTCATTCCCAGTTATCCCCGGCTGCAAAGTTTTTCTCAGTATTGGACATTAGTAATGGATTTTGGTCCATCCCCTGGCGAAGGAATGTCAATACAAGTTTGTCTTCACCCACGGTGACCCACGGTGTACCTGGAGCCGATTGCCTCAAAGCTTTCATAACAGCTCTTCAATTTTCTCCAACATCTTAAACTGCAGCTTTAAGGGTTTTTCGCAACCCTCGGCCCTTGTGCTCTGTGTAGATGATATACTTTTATAAACACACACTGGAACAACACACCAAGTTATTAGATGAGTTGCTGCGTGCCTGTTTCAATATTGGAATTAAGTTAAACACAAAGAAAGTTCAGATAGGAAAGTACTCAGTGCAATACCTCGGAATGACCGTCACCCACGGCTTGCGAGAAGTGAACTTACAAAGGAAGGAGGCGGCCTCAAACCTTCCCATCCCGACAGATGTACCCTCACTCCGTTCTTTCCTCGGTATTACTGGGTACTGCTGTGACCACATAGAAGCCTACTCTCTCATACCAGCTGCTCAAAGAGCAAATCCAGTGGACCTGGGGTGACCCAGAACAGCACGCGTTCCAAGTACTTAAACAGGCCTTGTAACCGCCCCCTCCCTACTTAAAGCTAACCCCTCCCTACCCTTTTATTTAGAGACAGCCGCTGATAACACAGGCCTCACAGGGCTACTGTTACAGCACCATCATGACAAACTCCAATCCGTAGCTTACGCCTCACACGTCATAACACCAGTGGAAGCAATTTTCCAGCCCTGTGAGAAGAAACTTCGCAGTGTCTTTTGGGCAGTACATAAATTAGCCCCCTTATTATCTTAACGCCACACACCCCCATCAAAACGCTGATGGATGGAAATCTCAAGGAAGGCTCAGTCAGTTCCCAGCGAATCGCACGATGGACCCTCCCTTCTCCAAGGACAGGACACTACTGTCCAGTACCAGCCCAAGGCCACTAATCGAGCTCACAACATGTTGTACCCCGGCGACCCACATCAGTGCGAGATTCTGACTTCAGGTACCTTAGATGGTCCCTTTCAGTCACAAAGTCGAATTTAAAACTCACGTTTACGTGAACGGCTCTTCCGCAATTATAAACGGGCAGCAGTGCACAGGATTCTCAGTAATAAAAATGACCCCGGACGGCAAACAGGCTTTAGAACAGGCAGCAATTAAATTAGAAGGCAGTAAAGGAGCTCAAAGTGCAGAACTAAGCGCGATCGCCTACATAGTCATGGATCGAGAAAACTACCGATGCCTGTCCAAATTTACTCCGACAGCAGTTACACATGTAACAGTCTGACTAACTTCCTACCCATGTGGCAAGCTAGAGGTTTCACTTCCGCAGATGGAAAACCACTATCTACAGCCCCACTTTTGAAATTAATTTTTGATGCAGCCACCTCAAACCAAGGTCCGTATGTCATAACCAAAGTCAAAGCACATGCTAAGACTACCCCCTCAGGAAACCGAATGGCGGACGAACTAGCAACAGAAGCGGCCCATACAGGTTTCCTAAGGGAAACCTTAGAAAAAGGAAAAACCACACCAATGGCATCAGTTGCTGTTACCCGCCCGATACTGGACTTGGCAGCCAATCAGGCTACAGACCCTGATCTTAAAACCATACAATTAGGGAACGCATGTCCCAAATCATACCTAGGACAAAATTTACAGCTCCACGACGGAGTAGTACTTAAAGACGGCAAATATGTAGTCCCAGTGTCAGAAAGGAGAGAATTTATTTGCAAATGCCACGATATCAATGGGCATCAGGGCCCGCAGCCAAATTGAAGGAGCTCTGCTGGTGGCCTGGAATACAGCAAGAAGTGGAAGGGTATGTCAAAAACTGCCTGATATGTGCTCACAATCCAACACAGTACAAAAAACAGGCAGAATTAGGACATACTAGACAGGGCAAGGGCCCTTGAACTCAACTTCAGATAGACTATGTAGGACCTTTACCCAACTGTCCGGGTGGTAAGAAATACATCCGAGTCGTGGTGGACATATTCTCCAAATGGATCGAAGCATTTCCAACTAACAATAACTCGGCCGCCACAACCACAAAAATCCTTATGGAAGAAATGTTCTCCAGATGAGGATTGCCAGAGGGCACCGATTCTGACCAGGGAATACATTTCACGGGACAAGTTATGCAGCAGGTCATGCAATTGGCCGGGGTAAAACAGAAATTCCATATCGCCACCACCCGGGACCAAGCGGAGTGGTAGAGCGCATGAATCGAACATTAAAAACAATGTTACAAAAATCAATACAGCAGAACCACACATCCTGGAACAAGGTCCTCCCTTATGTATTAATGGCCATCCGAAACACTGTGGTAGTCTCTACAGGCTATTCTCCCCACAAGCTAATGACCAGAAGGGTCATGAGAGGTGTCTAAGCCTTCATGGGATTAGATTTGAATGAGATCCAGAAAACTTCCGTGTTCTCAGAGAGATACATGTCAAACTCGATCAAGTATTTGGAAGCTGCTAGAATGGCTGCCGCAGTGAAATTGGGAAACAAACATAAAAAAGTAAGGCCTACTTTGATGGGAAGGTACACCCATGGGAACTAAAAATCGGAGACCAAGTAATGGTAAAAATCCAGAAGGAAGGAACTTTCCTTGCCCCTAAATATGCCGGACCATTTAGTATAATGGAAATGGCTCGTGCCTCAGTGTTCAAGGTCACGGATGGCCAAGGGAAGTATAAGTGGCACCACCTTAACCAGCTAAAACCCTTTGGGAAAATAAACAGCCACATGTACCACGTCATGTTAGATTCAGAAGAGACCGGGCTCACCCCACCCGACCCAGCAGCTAACCCGCTCCCAGTCCAAGGTATAATACCCGTCGTGCCGCCTATCCAAAATTTAGAGGCCGCAAGTAGTTCAGTGGAAGCCACCACAGAAGAAGGTAATGATTCAGAAGATGACCAAGTACCTGCCCCAGGGACACCTGGCAAAGCCCGTGCCCCTCAGGATGAGACAGCACCAAGTCCAACAGACGCTTTGTCAGGAGTTTCGAAGCTATGAGTCTCACACCTCGAGTCACCACCCCCCCCCCCCGCCCCCTCCCCGGCCAGGAGAAGGAAGCGAGGACGACGGTTCCCAGAGAGAGAACGCGTGGACTAGAAACCATCCAATACCTTTGTCTGACTCTGCCCCGAGTTCGAGAAGATTGAGAAGACCTACTCCTTAAGGAGAGCAACTGATACTGTGTTTTATTATCCTACAGTGTGGACATATATGCCAGAAGTAATCCCATATCCTGAATCAGAACATTTTCGGGACCTCTCTAATGAATGGAGTAATCTGCTGAAATATGGACTAATGATTGCATTTTGTGTGTTTGTTTATTACTGTAATTTGCATTGTAATGTATCATTGTGTAAGTGGGTGTCAGGAGTCAGAGGGAGCAGACGGGGAACCCCTTACGAGATAGTAGAAGTAGTACTGAGGGGGTAACCATGGAGAGACTAACTTTGGTAATCATCCTCACCGTGGCAGCAAAGACCCAAGGTAACACTTCTAGTCCTCCAGTACAGGTATTTTATTATGCCAATGGTACTGGAGAGACACATTCCACAAACTGTACTAATGTAGCAAGCAGTTGGGAGGCCCCGACTAATGGGAATAATGTATGTGCCTGTAATGGTACAATAAAAATGTGCCACGCGACCAGCCTGGATGGTAACCTAACCAAGGTATGCATTAGGTGCAACCATGTGACCAGCCAACAATGTCACTCCATTTGGCAGGCCATGGTTAGGAGCCCTTTGGCAGGCCAAGAAGGGTACTGCACGGTCTCCTCGGCCAACAACCCCTCGACAGGGCTTCATTGTACTCTGACCGGAAGGGAAATATGTTGTTATATTAACAAAGGTAATGGTCAATTACAGTTGTTTATGGGATGTAGTAGTAACGCCTCTGTACTCAACATAACCAGCAATCCCCGGACCAACACAAAGCCCAACTGTTCATGCGAAAATCAGGGTAAAATAATAGTGCGTTGGGAACAATCTCCCACCACCACCACGATAGCCCCACCCACTCCCCCACTACAGAGATGCCCTATAAGTGGGAATGTCCATATATTGAACCAGGACCAAAGGGAGGTGTGGTGTTACGAGAAATGAATCAGGTTGTGTATGACAATGTACAGTATGGGTTGATACCTGTTGTACTTAACATCAGTAATAAAATTCAGTTACCCAACTGGTGCCCGGACAATTTATGAAATTGTGTCAGGATCTGATTTCACTACTGTTGAGACAAGAAATAGGACTGAATAAGACGGAAAGTAAGAATAGGCGGAAAAGAAGCATTGCAAATGACATGAGTATAGCGTACGGGGCAGGAATGGCCACAGTCAATACCTTAGATATTACTAATCTGAACGCTAAGATAAAGGGATTGCCCGGACAAATAAAGCAGGTTTTAAATAGTTTAAATAATAATCAGAGGCAGGAAGCTGGAGAGAAGAATGGTCACCATATTGGAAAGTCACACTCAGACTATCAACCAATTAATCAATACTGCCAAGAAAGCAGAGAACCAAACTCAGGCGCAAGTTTTGTGTAGTATTTATGGAAACTGGATGATAGAAGAATTACGGGAAAACCTGCAGGAAGCCAATGAGGGTAAAGTCCCACCTGGATCAACAATACACAAATTCAGAGTCTGACCTCGAACAAGGAACACCATCCTTTAGATGGATGCCAACTGTGAATACACTGCAAGGGGCGCTTCAACGAGGAATGAGCCAGACTAAGAGGAATGCCAGTGATTGGAATAATATTGGGGATACCAGTATTCAATAACCAGACTGGTATGACTTCTGTAAGGAATGTCGGAACAAGGCGGAGTATGGATAGGCCTGACCAATATCAAACCATATGCGGTAAATCTACCGACCGGAATGACTGGAATCAGTCTGCACCAATGCAGCCGAACTACCTGGACTGTATTCTGTCCATACAAGATCTATCCAACCAATGAGAACCAGTGTGGTTTCAAGAACACCACCGCCAAGAACTGTACTCTGACCACGTTGAATGTGAAGGCCCAAACATTCGTCAGGTGTGCCTGTTATAGCGGAAAATTCTCCCCTCGGGCAGCGGCACCTGTAGCATAAGGTTTAGAACTAAATATGTAATTGTAGTATTAAATAAAGATGGCTGCTCATGGCTTAGCAAAGCCCCAAGGGACATCAGCCAGCAGAAAAGAGACTGCATTCCTCGCTATCGATAACGGCTATGTTCTCACGCAGAAACACACTACAACTCTGCAGATGTTCCCCAGACGAGACGTCCTGGTCCGTAGAACAATACAACTCTGTAACAGGACTAAGATAAGGAGGCTACCCAAAGACAGCCAAGTACAGTAAGATAAGGGGGGCCTGGACCATAGTAACACATCTCATAGCAACCACATAGTCATATGATTGGATAGTGTCTGGCCGAAATGGGTTGATGTAACTGTAGTAAACTATATAAATATCCATGAAAGCCTTTGTTCAGTGGAGTGAGGTATCTGGACCCACCAGTTGCTTCACCTCCCGGCCGGCGTAATAAACCGTTTTGATGTATGGACTGACTCTGAGTGACGAGTGATTCTTGGAGGGTACATTCGTGCTAACAGTGCCTCTTTGGGAAATGGGACTTAATGTTTCACTGTCACCGAAAGGACCTACCATTACGGAACACAAATTTGCTCGATACCCAAGCCAAGTTTCTGCACTCACCCGTTGATACCTATGAGAATTGGAAATGAAGAAATTATTACTATCGAAAGACGAGAACATGTCAATATCGGTACAAGAAACCTTGAAAACCCAGCTGGAAACTTATTTCACCAGAAGTGACATCAACATCCAGTTATAAAAGGAACACCTAACGGAAATCAGACATAAATTAGATTTGGTATACAGAATTTATGAAAAGGTGGAAATAAATACCAGAGACATCGAAGCTGAAATCACCCGAATTAAGATCGACACTTGGAGGGATGAGATTTGGGATTGGGGAGAGAATGTAAATATCCATCCCTGGATCAGACTTTTCTCTCATCTTACCGTCATCTTGATAGCAATAATATTCCTAGCACTGATAATAATGGTAGCATATGTGAGAAAGTTGGTACGTAGATTGGAGTTACAGCTAGAATATGTACAAGTAGGGACAGCGTTACAAAATAGACAAAGAGGACCTCATATCGAAGACGAAACTCTACTGTGATCAAATCATTAATATATATATTATGATTGATCAAAGGGAGGAATGTGGAAGTATAGGCCATAAGGTAACAGGACGTTAATATGACGAACAGTGAAGAGTTGATGTAATGTGCTAGCCTAGTGGAGTTTTATCAACCCTATTATACACTGTCAATTTCAGCAGGAAAGAAGCTAGTCACCCCAAGTGTGTTACAATATGCCAGATGCAACCAAAACTCGGGAATCGGTCAGACATTAGCAAACAATGGTCATTGAATTTAGTTGATCACATTAGACTTACTGACATGATCGCCTTATACTTACTGATGCCAACTCGACAGGTTAGGGGAACAGGAATATTGCGTTAGAAAGAGGGTATAAAGATAAAGATAAAAGGTAAAAAGTCTTCCATTTCATCTGGAGATCGAAAATGGACCGTGTCCGCAGAGACACGATCTACAAATCTCTGGACAACGGGGGAAAGGATGTTCCGAACGTGGCCCTCATCCTGATGGCCACCTTTGTGTGCGGGTGCAGCAAGCTGTGCACAGACCCTCGGTACACAAACACCAAGTGTCAGTACATGCTGAGGTTCTACCTGTCCCCGGTGTTGTGAAGGATGGGTCTGGCCAGACTGTCGCGGAAAGCTCCGAGCAGTTGGACCATGCCTGTCCACCTGTCCTTCGTGGAAAAGTTTTTCAAGAAAAACACTTTTGACCACAAGGCCATAAAGCAGTGATCGGCACGCAAGGTCCTGGATGCCCCACGGAAGAAGGAGATGATGGATCCTGTCGGACGGTTCCCTGAGCAGACTGTCGAACTCGTTTGGCAGAATGTCTCATCACCAGAGCTTTCACACAAGCACCAAGACGTAGCTTGGTTGGCGGTGAGAAGGGCCCTACCCGTCAGATCCTTCAGGCACAGCCGGGGTTTCAGAGACACGGCACTCTGCCCCCGAGTTGGCTGTGGTGCGGATGAGACTGTCATCCATCTCCTTTGGGATTGCCCCTTTGCAAGGCAGGTCTGGATGGAGATGCAGTGGTTGCTGTTGAGGTTCATTCCAAGCAGCTCCGTAACACAGGACTCTGTGCTCTACGGGCTGTTCCCAGGGACACACACCGAGACAGACATCACCTGCTGCTGGAGGGCCATCAACTCGGTCAAAGACGCTCTTTGGTCTTCCCGAAACTTGCTGGTCTTCCAGAGCAAGGAGATGTCCACGGCCGAGTGTTGCAGACTGGCACAATCCAAGGTCCAGGATTACGTGCTGAGAGACACACTAAAGGTTGGTGCAGTCGCCCCAAAGGCACGATGGGGAAGGGCCAGAGTTTAAAGCCCTTTCGCCACGGTAAACCCGGGGGCAGGAATCAGACCCCCCTCGGCCTGTACTTGTTAATCTGCTTGTATACATAGAGCACCATGTACTGAAACACACCTGTGTTGTGCCATGTATAATGTCAGTTTCTGCACTGTTTAGGAACTTGTAAAGAAATGTAAATGTATTCTCATCTGTTCCGTGTACTGCTTTCATCTGCATAGTGCTACATGTAACGTGATTTACGGATTGTACTAAACTGCATCTTGAAATGAAATGCACGCTATTGCATTGTATGGAACTGCTGTCAGCATCCAAACCAATTGTATGGTATCGTTGACCGCAAGGTACTGAACTATTCTCCAATGTATTGTGAAAATTTTATATGAATAAAGTATATTTTTGAAAAAAAAAGGTTACGGGGCCCAGGAGAGGCGAGGGCCCAGGGGCAGCACGGACCAGCCCACACTGCGATATGTGTACGCACTCGGTCCGTGCAGCAGAGCTGGTCTCCAGTCGTCCTGGTTAACCCTTGCCACTGGATAAAGACCTCGCTCTGTCAAGCCCGTGTGGTGGCTGGTGTGCAACGATCACCCCACGTTAAAAAAAATCCACGCACAGGCATCTTCCATCCCCTCAACTGGAGTTCAGGACTAGAACATCGGGTCCTTCATTGAAACATCTGTGAACTCTTGTGGAAGCAAGTCATCCTGGTTCGAGGGACGGCCTGTGATGATGTCAGGGTCAGGAGAAGTATTGAGTCTCGTACTTCAGGCATCAGTGCTCCGACCTCTACAGTTTTTAATTTACATTAATGACTTGGATTCAGAAGTTCAACACAAACTGGTCAAATTCACAGATAGCACTAAAGTCGGAAGGATATCTGAATCTGAGGAAGTATCCAAGGATCTATGAATTGAATCAGATACTTGCATTTATATAGTGCCTTTGACATAGTGAAATGTGCTAAAGTGCTTCACAGGAGCGTAATCGGACAACATTTGAAACTCGGCCACATATTGAGATATTCAAACAGGTGACCAACAGCTTGGCCAAAGAGGTGGGTTTTCAGAAGCATCTTAAAGGAGGAGAGAGAGAGAGAGAGAGAGAGAGAGATGGAGAGTTTAAGAAGGGAATTCCTGAGCTTAGGACCAGGTATCTGAAGGCACAGCTACCAGTGCTGGAGCAAGGAAAACAGCAAGCTGGGCAAGAGACCAGAACTGGAGGAGTGTAGAGATCTCAGAGGGTTATAGGGCTGGAGGAAGTTACAGAGATAGGGAGGGGTGAGGCCATGGAGGGATTTGAACAGCAGCACAGAAAAGACTGAACAGTAGCAAATTAAATTTAATAGGGACAAGTGTAAAGTACTGCCCAAAGCAAGAAAACATATGGATGGAACGAGTACTTCATGAATGGTGTTGTAAAAGCAAAGGGTCAAGTAGACTGACACTTGACATGTCCAAATCTTCCAGTGCAGCAATCCACAGGCAGATAGAGTGCGGAACAGTGGAGTACGGATCAGAGGAAATCATGTTTAAACTGTACAGTGCTCTGGACAGACCACACCTGGAACACTATGGACTGGATTTTCGGTTTGTTGCCGCCTGTTTTTGCCCCGGAGGAAAGCATTTCCAGGCGGGCGTCCAGCTTCCAGTGCCCTGCCGGACATTGGGTGCCGGGTTTGCGGGAGCGCGGAGCAGTACCGCCCGGGATAGGCGAGCCGGTGTGCAGCGCCCCCTGGTGGGTGGACCGAGCTGTAGCGGCCGCAGTGAGGGAAGGAATGTCTACCTGAGGTGAGTGTGACTGGTTTTAATGTTTGTATTTTTGTGTTTCATGTGGATGTGGTGTGAGGCCGGCTGTACAGCTCAGGAGTTTCAGTTGGTCAGCCGGCCTAGTGCCCTAAGTGTGCAACGCCTCCCTTAGCGCTCCGCCCCATACTCAGGGCCCAGCTGGTGAATTTTGTGGCTGTAGACGCAAACCATTTCCCGGCGCAAAATTTACCGCCCCGCCCGGGTTACCGCCGCAATCGAGGCACGATCGAATTTCCACCCCTTTAAGCGCTGTCATCACTGAGACAGTCCTGGGACAGTGCCGAGGGCTGAGTTAGGAGGAAAGACTGCCCATAAAAACCTCATAGCAATAGAAAAAATAGCAAACAGTGTTGAAAATGTAATTCTGGAAACACTCCATTAAATTCAAATGTGACACTTGAAGAAGGGGCACAAGTTCAAACTGGCAACGGTCAAATGCGAGACTGAGTTCAGGAATTCCTTCATCACATAAAGAGCGATGAACAAGTAGTGAACTCCTGGGGAGGGCAGAGGAATCAGAAATCCTGGAATCATTTAGGTGGAATGTCACGTGGGTAGTCGGTGTTTTGTGGATGGATGAGCTCGGAGTGGCTGACTGATTTAATTAGTTTGTTGATTCATTTTTCAAAGTGAAAACAACTTTTAATTCTCTTTTGTTGCATCAGCGTCACCACAATCCACTTGAGGGAGGTTGCTCAGTGCTCCAATCCTGTAATAACCAGAACCTGTTTGACACAGCTTTATGGCTACCATCAACTGTGCATCTATTTATTTAACCACATCTGGACAAAGAGCAGGCATTCTCCCAAGATCTTGACATTTATTCATTTATGTTTTTATTTGTTGCTGGGGATGTGGGCGTCGCTGGCCAAGGTTACCAGCATTTATTGCCCATCCCTCGTCGCCCCTTGAGAAGGTGGTGGTGAGCCGCCTTCTTGAACCACTGCAGTCCGTGTGGTGAAGGTGTTCCCACAGTGCTGTTAGGGAGGGAATTCCAGGATTGTGACCCAGCGACAATGAAGGAACGGCCAATATATTTGCATGTCAGGATGGTGTGTGACTTGGCCGGGGGGGGGGGGGGGGGCGGAAAGGCGGAGGGGAACGTGGAGGTGATAGTGTTCCCTCAACTAACAACTAAAACAGATGATCTGATCATTGGTTTTGTTTCTCTTTGTTTGGCAGCTTTTGTGTGCAAATTGGCTGTTGTATTACAACAGAGCCTGCACTTCAAAAAGTACTTCATTGGCTGTAAAGCACTTTGGGACATCCCGAGGGTGTGAAAGGCGCTATATAAATGCGGATCTTTCTATCTTTACCTAGGGAAGCATAGGCTGACTGCAATTTATCACTAACCTCCTCCTGCAGAATATCCGCTTTCAGAGAGTGTTGTGGGTGGAAGTGAGCCACAGTTGGGAGCATGCTGAAAGCACTATGAGCTTCGATAGGATAATGTGCAGCAGGTAGCAGCGTGGGGAAGTTCGAACACCTGCCTTGTGGGACGGGATGGAAGATTGGATCTGCGTCTCTCATTTCCTTTCATCGGAAATCAGCTTCAAGCAAAACTGCTACACACACACATACACAAAACACAATGTAGATGACAGTTAGTTAGTTGAGATGGAGGAGAATCAAGGAGGAGGTAAAAATTAGATCTGGACCCAGGAGAGAACGGAAACTTAGTGCAACTCAACAAAGTCAACTGAGAAAAAAAAAGTCATAGGGCTTATGGTGTGGACATCACCAGATTTGAAGTAGGCCTGGGTTGAGTTCGCTGATCTCAGTGAGGGTGGCAGTAGGTGTGATACAATTGCCCTTGACACTCCTGAATGGGGAGGATAAAATAAAGCGGCTCGTGGCCCCGTGCCTCATGGTTATTCAGTGCAGCCCTGCTGGGAGAGATTTGTGTCTGTATGCCAACACTAACATCTTACCTTTCTATAGTTCTCCTCATGTACAAGCCATTGCTCCAACTAGATAATTACAGGTCAGGAAGGTCATTTGGCCCATCTTAGCTCATCCATCCAGGAAGATCTCACCCCACCCACCCACCTCCCCACCCCAAAATGTCCCTCAAAGGGGAATCGATACACACTTTAAACGGGAAAGGAAAAATTTGCAGGGGTATGGGGAAGGAGCGGGGAAGTGAGACTAATTGTATAGCTCTTTCAAAGAGCCAGTACAGGCACGAAGGGCCAAATGGCCTGCTTTTGCACTGTATGTGATCATGTGGTAAATGATTCCAGAGTTTTTTGCCCCCACTACTGTATCTGCAGGAGGGAAACTTTGGCTTAATGTTAAAAGTCCTGCCTCTGAGTTACAAGGTGAAGGATTTGAGCCCCGCTCCAGACAGCTAGAGTGGAGACTAGAATATGGTTTCTAAATACTGGGTTGATGTCCAGTGGGATGGAGTGACCACTGGCTCTGTGGTAGTGTTCCTGCTCCAAATTGGGGCTCTTTCGCCTTGGCTGCAACCGACCACCAGATGGTACACCAACATTAAAATCTTTGAGAAAGACAACGGGAAACCACCTTGGCTTCAATAGTGAGTGACTCAAGAATCTCATGTGGGACCTGCCCAGGAGTGGAACATAATGGATGGACTGGCTCTATCGGGAAGCTTATTCCGCACATTGATCACTCTTTGGGTGGAGGGTGTATAAAGAACCACATCGACTCAGTTGCCCATTTTACATCTCTCCCAGCTTCGAAGAGATGTACAACAGGCAGATGAATTGATAGCGCCCGGTTTACACGATCGGCCAAAGTCAAAATTACCCCCTTAGTGAGAAAAATAATTTCTTAGCTTTAATCTTAAAATTCCTTTCGATCTTAAATTTCCAGGGGAGGCCTGGCATTTCACAGCTTCCCCGTCTGGTGGGCGCCGTCTGTGGGTGCTTTTTATGTGAGGGAAACTCGCTGTGACTCTGCCTCCTTCGGTGGGCTCCCGGTCAGAGGTTGCTGGCCGGTGCATCACAGAGCTTTGCACCTGTGCTATTTTTGGCACCATTATGTATTGCCGTCTGAACTAAAGCCAACATTACCAAACTAATGCTTGGGGGGAGAAATTCGGCTGCTTTGGTCCTGCGGGGGGCGGTAACGGGGCGCTAAGGGATTACCGACGGGCGCGGCGATTTCACCGACACCCGTGAACTTCCCTGGCGGTTTTGCGCTGGTGCTAACACTTACCGTCTCGTTCACTTGCACCCCGTAGATCTTGATGTCACCCGGTGCACAGCGCCCCGTTACCGCCCGGATACAATATTCGCTCCCGCCCCCTGCATCACCTCGGCTGGCCACTAGGGGAGCTATCAGGTAAGGCAAAAATGTATTTCCCTCCCCATTCTGGTGCATCCTGATTTATTTTGACCCCTGCAATTGCTCAGCCCTGCACTCTGTCCGAGTGCTTGGGGCTGCTCTGCACGTAGCACAGGTGCCATGGCCCCACAGACAGCATTGGCCTTTAAGCGAGGGAAGGAGCCAGTAAAGGGGACAGTGCTGCACGGAACATTGTTCAGCACTCTGCCACTACCACTCCCTCACTCCCTTTAGCGCTCTAAGGGTAGTGATAATGTTTGATTTAGCGCTCCACTTCCCTCTTAGAGCTCTCACGCAGAAGTTCCAGGCAGCAGCAAATCTTTTTCTTTCGCCGATACTTTTGCGCTCCTTCAAAATATTTTGCCCAAAGCGGGGTGTTACGAATTTCCAGCTCTATTTTTTGTCACACAGCCAAGATAGAAGAGCCTAACAGCGAGAGAGAGAGAGAGAGAGAGAGAGAAGCAGGCCGGTTGCATTGCACTCCCGCCGTGTTCCTAGCAGCAGGGATGTGGGCGGATATTGCATCTGCGATGGTTTACCTGGACCCCACCCTAGACTGGGTCTGGTAACTTGCAATGGTGCTGGATCCAGTCTTTAACTTCAGCAAGGATTGAGAGTGTTATAGGCCCAGAAATCCCGGTCGGCTGCTTCCCGCGAACAATTGGGTAACAAAACTTTAAAAAGATGTGCACTTACCTGAAACTGCTGCGCCCACACGAGATCCCGGGCTTGAGACGTGCGCAGGCCTGGAGCTGGAATCACATGGCTCTGGGCAGCCAATCCAGCTACAGTATGTTCTCATTCATAATAATGGGAACTCCGTAAGTTGGAGTCCCCACCCATTATGATGAATGAGAACTCCCCCCGCCCCAAAACACTAATAGAAAATAGAAAAAATCACCACATATTTTTATTAATGTAAATTAAAGTTGTTTATGTATTAAAAATTTATATTTTTCTGATTTTTAAAGAAGCTTTTTTAATTATAGTTTAAAATAAACTTACCATAGTGGGGAGGGTTTTTAAATCAATAAAATGTGTTTTTATTATTTTATTTTATAATGTTTGTGTATTTTAAAACTCTTACACCTGTAAAAGTACGCTATGTGCTTGCTTTTATCAGGTGCAAGAGTTTTGAGGACATTTGCTGGGTAAGATATGGGTAAATCCCACAACCTTGCCCGTACAAATGTCCTCGCTCCCGATATACGGAGGACCTGTCGAGCTCCAGCTTGACAGATCGGAAAAACTGCTTTTCAGCGCATGCGTATTGTGCGCTGAGAACTGGCTTTTGCCATGCATTCCCGGGTCCGCACACGCCCCGCACATGCTCCGCACACACTCCGCACACGCCCAGCACACGCCCCGCACACGCTCCGCACACTCCCGCACACGCCCCGCACACGCCCCGCAAGCACACGCTCCGCACACACTCCGCACACGCTGCCGCACACTCCCCGCACACGCTCCGCACACGTCCCGCACACACGTCCTGCAAACGCTCCCGCACACGCTCCCGCACACTCCCCGCACACGCTCCCGCTCCGCACACGTCCCGCACACGTCCCGCACACAGAGGCCGGAATTTTTGCCCCATTCTTTACTTTGATGAGCACAAATATTCTGCTTCGATAAAAGGTGGATCAATAAAGTTGAAATAAATATATAGCCCTTAATGGATATTTAGCCTCTCAGTGAGGTAGAAACTGGGCACAAAAGTGAATGCCTTACTAATGTTGCAATTGTCGTAAAAACCCACTAATGTCCTTCAGGGAGGCACCTGCCACCACTACCTAGTCTGGTCTGTATGTGACTCCCCATCCCAAACTGCGTGAGTGGCTCGTTATACCACAGGGCAACAAGGGATGGGCAACACGTGCTGCCTTGTTAGTGTCACCCACACTCCAAGAGCAAATAATAAGTGGAACAAGCAGCCAGGCCTGGATTGGACAGATCAGTTCACCTGCAAACTAGAGTTTGCAAATCAGCGGTGAGCTGATGATTGCTGCTATATTATAAAAAAACATAAATCAAGATGATATTCCATTACCATTTGATACTGATTTATTAGAAGCCCTAACAATACAAGAACACAATTGAAAATTCATCCCGTGTTGCTGGTAATGTTACAGATTGTAAAGATCTTTTTGAACCATCTATCTGGAGAATTGTAAGATGAAGGATTAGAAATATTTTATGAGTTGTTATTTTCTTCCCCACTCCAAAATCATTCAGCAGGCAGCCTAAGAGAGGTTCCTGAGTTTTGCTACTGATTTAAGATGCACTGTGAACCTTGAAAAGCCCAGTAACTAAAACCAGAGCAGCGTGAGACACTGAAGTAACACTTTACAATAAGACTAAGGTTGTGCTCCCAGCACAGAGCGATTACAGATCTGAAATTCAGGAGTCGGTTCCCTGGCTGAATTTGCCCCAGTTTCTCTATTTATTCGCCTCCCTCATGCCCTTCAAAAACCCCCTTGGGACTCTACTCTTTTGTTATTGCGTTTCCCCTTCTGCCCCTCCCCACCCCAAGCCTACTCACTATCCACAGGCCTGCAACTAGCTGCTGTATTTGTACATAATCAGCATTGCAGATACACAAGTTACAGGTATTGCTAAGTTCCCGAACCCAACAAAACTAAGGCAAATTAGAGCAGTAATTATATTGAGTGAAAGTAGGTTTGATTACTGTGGAAGAGTAAGAAAGACTTGCATTTATATAGCACCTTTCACAACCACCGGACGTCTCATAGCGCTTTACAGTCAATTAAGTACTTTTGGAGTGTAGTCACTGTTAATGTGGGAAACGCAGCAGCCAACTTACAGGCAGCAAACTCCCACAAACAGCAATGTGACAATGACCAGATAATCTGTTTTTGTTATGTTGATTGAGGGATAAATATTGGTAGGTGTCTCCCCTCTCCCCCCTCGTCTCTCTCTCTCTCTCCCCTCTCCCCCCTCCCCCCAGTCTCTCGCTCTCCCAGTCTCTTTCTCTCCCCCGAGTCTCTCTCCCTCCCCCCAGTCTCTCTCTCTCTCTCTCTCTCTCCCTCCCTCTCCCCTCTCCCCCCTCCCCCAGTCTCTCGCTCTCTCGCTCTCTCTCTCCCCCCAGTCTCTCTCTCTCCCCCTTCCACCAGTCTCTCTCTCTCCCCCTTCCCCCAGTCTCTCTCTCTCCCCCCTCCCACAGTCTCTCTCTCTCCCCCCTCCCACAGTCTCTCGCTCTCTCTCTCCCCCCAGTCTCTTTCTCTCCCCCCAGTCTCTCTCTCTCTCTCCCCTTTCCCCAGTCTCTCTCTCTCCCCCCTCCCACAGTCTATCTCTCTCTCTCCCCCGCCCCCAGTCTCTCTCTCTCTCTCCCCAGTCTCTCTCTCTCTCTCTCTCTCTCTCTCTCTCTCTCCTCTCCTCCCCCAGTCTCTCTCTCTCTCTCTCGCCCCCTCCCCCCAGCCTCTCTCTCCCCCCTCCCCCCAGCCTTTCTCTCTCCCCCCCCAGCCTTTCTCTCTCCCTCCTCCCCCCAGTCTCTCTCTCTCCCCTCCCCAGTCTCTCTCTCTCCCCTCCCCCCAGTCTCTCTCACTCCCCCCTGTCTCTCTCTCTCTCTCCCCCCTCCCCCCAGTCTCTCTCTCCCCCCTCCCCCCAGTCTCTCTCTCTCTCCCTCCCTCCTCCCCCCAGTCTCTCTCTCTCCCCCCCTCTCTCTCCACCTCCCCTCTCTCTCCCCCTCTCCTCTCCCTCTCCCTCTCTCCACCCCTCTCCCAGCCTCTCTCTCCCCCCCTCCCCAGCCTCTCCCATCCCTCTCTCCCCCCCCTCCCCCAGCCTCCCTCTCTCTCTCCCCCCCCCCCTCCCCCAGCCTCCCTCTCTCTCTCCCCCCCCCCTCCCCCAGCCTCTCCACCCCCTCTCTCCCCCCCAGCCTCCCTCTCTCCCCCCTCCTCTCTCTCTCCCCCCTCCTCTCTCTCTCCCCCCC